>NC_036246.1:3874296-3896576 GCF_002742605.1 Olea europaea var. sylvestris
CCCCCCCCCACCCCACACACACACAAAAAAAAAGGAAAAAACTCTAGGTAGCTTTAATGACGTCATATATATTGCATATCTGGAGCGATGCATATAAGTACTACTTTATATCTTGATATCTGCTGATTTCTTTCTTGATGTACTTCCTCAAAAAGAAAAGTTGCTGCACCAGTGGTTTAGAAGTCTAATTGACTTGTGCTACAGTCAGTCCATCCTGCAATTTATTTTGCTGTTTATCTGGGCTCAAGCTGTGGCTGGCCTGATTGATGGATTTTTTCCAGCCATGATTGTTTTTCTAGTTTCGTATCTCTGGTGCCAGTATTCATGCTTATGGAATTTCTAGTCATTATGGCCTCTTATAATTCTCAAACAGTGAAAAACAGTAACTTCTGAATACATTGATGGTTTGACCTTTTTAATGTAATCATATTTCATTTTTTCAGGCGATAATATATCAATCTCTGTAATTCAATTCCAAAATGGGTCTTGGTTATGTCGTATATCTCACAGTAACCACATGGCACTGGTGGTAGAAAACACTAAGAGCATGTTTATAAATTATTTAGATTAAAAATAGATAGAAATGAGCAGTGGATAAATGGAGTAGTACTTGTGGATCCCTCAAAACGTGTCGATAAAAAGTAGCTCGAGTGTTTATAAATAGTTTATAAACATGAGCCAAACATAGGCGAAAGTAATAACATCCCTTTGTTGGGCATTGTGATGTAGTACATTCCTACTACAATTAATAATTTCCTACTATTCCTACTACAATTATATTTTATCTTTTCTAGAAGTTTATCTTTTCAATTTGTTTATCTTTTTAGTTTTTTGTATAGTTATGATAGAACTTTTCATCTTTTATTTGATTAGGATTGTAGTTTCAATTTTCTAATACTATTAGAAGTAGGGAATAATTTTGTCTATAAATATAAGAGCATTGTACACTTTTCAACACCAATCAATTATTATTCAATATATACGTGACATGATTCTTCAAATATTGTTTTTATTTATTACATAATTCTTATTATAAGAATTTCATATCGCTTCTGCACCACAATGTCAAAATGATGCCTTCTGTTACTGTACTTTTAATGCTCATTTAGTATGATTGGCTCAATGTAGCTAGAAGAAACAATTTATTTAGCGAGCATTCATTTATTTTTAAACCTCAATTTCTGCTTCTCTTTTGAAGCTAAATTATGATCTCTCAATTAAATTATATTTCGGGATGCTATGCAGTGAATCACCAAAAGGTGCAAACGATGCATCAACATTCCAGAGAAAGGTTTGCCTCTCCCAATATAATGAATTAATTACGCAGTTTCATATAAAATTCGAGTTGGTAGAAATTTCATTGCCTCATTACATTGGAACATATTGATCTCTCTTTATAAAAAGAAAATGTAAAGAAGAGACCATATGAAATCCTCTCTCTCTCTCTCTCTCTGGTTGAGTAAAGAAAACACAATCAAATTTAACATAAGTGACTAAAATTAATAGAAGAATAAGATATTTCACAGACTGACTGCTGAAAGCCAAGTGTTATTAGTAAATCTAATGATCCTAAAAATCCATTTATACTTTGTTTTTGGTTCAAGGTAACAAATTGTTTATGGCTTCTTATGTTCTAATTTGTCTTGTTGACTCACAAGACAAATGGAAATGCTAGGTCTACTACACAAAAATAGGTAGTACCTTTCAGAAGAGACATTTTAATCCAGAAACTTGGTTTACCTGTACACATGTTTAATGGTGATATTATTTGTTCCAGCTTGCAGTAGAGTGTATCTTTTGCTCAGCATGTATTCGCTTTGTCGAGTGTTGCCCGCAAGGAGGACTTACAGGTCTATTCATGCTCTAAACTCCTAACCTTTATTTGACGACCTCTTTTCTCTTTTAGTTTTATTTTCTTTTCCTTCACCTGACACCTCATAATTTCCTCATATTTAATGTGCTTCTTCAATGGCAGAGAAACTTTGGATTGGGCTTGAAAATTTTGTCTTTGACTGGCTTATTAATGCAGACAGGTAAAATGATCAAGCTAAATTTAGAAATTGTTACAATATTGGTTAGCCTTCTTTTAGCTCCTGTCTTGATTCTGACTAAGGTGCAAACATGTGTGTTAATTGTGGCATGGATTCATATTTCATGTTCCTTGGGCCCAAAACATCTTTATATTGCCAATTTGTCATGTTATGAGTCCAACTATTACAAACTGCATCAAATAGTTTTTATTTTTTAAAGTTCATGTAATTACTTTAGAATGTAAAAGTATTATACCACGGTTAATATGATTGTGCATATTGGTTGCAATTGGTGGAATGAAGAAGTATTATTATCTATATTTCACGAAGATGCTTGAAATCCCAATGGATCAAACTGGAATGAGCTATGGTGTTTATTGTCCTGATGTAAGCAATGAAATTTCATTGATGATGTTTCTATACCATGTAATCTGTTTACAAAATACCTGTATATTAAAAAAAAAAAAAAAAATTCGCTTTACAAAAGACCAAATTATTACAATTGGCATATGCTATCCAGTAACTCTATATCTTCAGTACAAACTCCAGCCCAAAAAGAATCCTCAGTTATTTAATTGTCTTGAGCATTGTCCATGAAGTTACTCAGAGAAGAATACCGAAATGTTGCCTTACTATTCTGTGTTTTTCAATTTTAGCTTGATTTCTGATACAGAGATGAGTTTAATGAGTAAGACTTGTGTGTCGTGTATGTACTTTTTATATAGAATGGGGTTGTATTATAATGTAGAAAGAAATGCGCACTTTCCATTTGAATCGATACATTTAGCCTCTATTTGATCCCATTATTCAATAATTCATTTTTTCCATGCTCATTTTCAACCACATATTTTACCAATAGAATATTTTGCACGTAAATTCAAAACTCTTCTTTACTTTTTAACTACACATTCTCCAAAAATTACTATTACAAAATCCATTTTAATATAAAAATGAGACTCAAACAAGGACTTAGTTTAAAGCATGATTGCATTGCAATGCGCTCTCGGTAACTGTCGTACAAACTCATTTTTTATCAATTGCAGGCTTGTTAGCCAAGTTGATTATCCTTCATTGGTAGATTTGAGGGGCCTTCTTTTGGACCTAGTTGCACAACTTTGTGGTGCCTTGTCTCGGATCAGGTAATCAGATAATTAGCACTGCCCCGCCGAATATTCAAATATAACGTTTCATAGCTGGGGTGATAGGTAATCCGCTGGTTCTAACTTTTTCATTGATGCATGAACAAGTCTCTTCTGAAATATGTCAACAATCATTGGATTATATCAAATCCACCAATCTTTTTTTGTTGTTTTTTGTAACTGCTTTGAGATCCATGTACTACAACTGATGATGGATATCTTAAGGGTGCAACATGCAATGAATCTAGGGGGAAACAACTGCTTACATAACTTAAACTCAGATGTCCAATAAATGCTTCATTTCCTCTTTCTGAAGTTCTTTATTGGCTCCTTACCTAGATCTGCCACTTGCCATCCAGTGTTGACGATTAAGAATGTTATTTTAATAGTCTTTTTGTTAAGGTTTGCACTAGTCTCACTAATTTATGTGTACGATTCCTTTCAACTCAAAAGGTTTAGTTCTGTGACTGAGCGCTTCTTCATGGAACTCAACACTCGTCGAATTGACACCAGTGTTGCTCGAAGTGAAACACTTAGTATTATCAATGGGCTGCGCTACCTTAAGCTTGGGGTATGTGTGTTTAAATTCTTTTGCTAAGCTAATGTGGAAGCATTTGTATAATAATAAGTTGATTATCAGGTCAAAACAGAGGGCGGTCTAAATGCATCAGCTTCCTTTGTTGCTAAAGCCAACCCCCTAAATCGCGCTCCTCATAAACGGAAAAGTGAACTTCATCATGCTCTATGCAATATGCTTTCAAACATTCTAGCTCCACTTGCTGATGGTGGAAAAGGTCAGTGGCCTCCTACAGGTGTTGAACCTGCACTCACCTTTTGGTATGAAGCCGTTGCACGAATAAGGGGGCAGCTCATGCACTGGATGGATAAACAAAGTAAACATATAGCTGTAAGTATCAGGGCAAAGGGATACAGGGAAAAAAATTCCCTTTTTTCGCCTTTTCTGAAATTTAGGTAATGTTCACCTCACTAGCTGGGAACAGCAAGATCTCTCAACAGATTTTGGGATCTACAACTTTATATCTAATTTACTGCACCCCAAACCTGCAAGAAATGATGGGAAATAATAATTGCCAGTTCAAGATGCAGTCTCTAAGAGTGATATACAAGCCTTCATTGCTTGCTTAGAAATAACTGTACCTTGTTCTAGTAGAACAAATGTTTTCCTGGCATCATTTTTTATCAGAACAGCTCCATCCATTGTTGTCCGACGTAGCTTTTCTATTGTTAGTCTAAAAAAGCTCATTGTCTCAATCAAAATTATTTTCTTCTTGGGAAGATGCTATTATATACATCCGTGTTTCTTGATAAAATCATGTGCCACTATCAATTGTATTCAGGATTTAGAACTTCCGAAGTCCTGATGGCAATCTTATTTAGTTCTAGCAGTATTGTGGTTGATTTAAGATTAATAAATGCTCTGGTTCTTCCATGATACATCTTTGATGAGTGCAGGCGTAAGCAAACCTTTAATCAAGTTGAATTGGAAATGAAGTTTTCTTCCCAAAGAACTTTTCCTCTATATGTATTACCGTTTCTCCAGATCAAAATTATCATTCTTATTGTTTAAAATAAGCCACATATTATGTATGTTTGACTACTGAAAGGAAATAAAAGTGAATTTTATTCCCTTATTTTGTTCGCAAGCCTCTAATAAAATGTCTCTTAGTCTTGCAACTCAAAAGATTTCATATGTATTCTTGATTTATGTTTTGGTTTCCGCATTATTATGTTGTAATTAGTTTAAAATAATCAAGTAATATTATCCTTTATTTCGTTGTATTTAGTAATTCCAACATATATTTGATAATGACAAATCAAATGTATTTGTATTAAGTTCCATTTTTATGCATGATAGTGACGCATTTCTTGCTTGCATATGGCCATTGAGGACTTCTTGTCCTTTATTTTGCTCTTGTTTGTTTGTCTCTTAATAAAGTTCTCTTTTGCTATCAAAGAATGTCACAGCTTATTTTCAGTTGAAATGTGTTAGATCCCAGGTAATTCCCAAAATTATTTGACTACAGATGCTTTAGCATGTCAAATTAACAGGAAAATGACACTGAATTTGAATAGGAAGATTATTTATATTGAATGGAAGAATTGCAACAGTAATGCTATGAAAATATAAGGCAGATTCGAGAGCTGCCCTCTCTCCTAAGGACTCAGACCTTTCCTACTTTCGTCTCTACCTTCTAGACTCTACTAACTCATATTTATTGATCCCCTACTCTTAACAACCATGACATCATCTATACTCAACAAATCTAACGACTAAGATTCCCACTAACCCCTCTTACATCCCCTTTTTTTTGACGCCTTTGGTATGTGAACCGTATGGGAGGTTTATCAATACCCCCCGCCAATGAAAGCACCTTGTCCCCAAGGTGGAATTCCAGAAACTGAGAATTGATCAGCTCAAAATGGTTCCCATGATGCTTCAAAAGAAGGAAGATCCTGCCATTGGATGAGTACTTCTGGACCTGTGAAGTTGGATTGCTGGTTGGTCTGATCCCTAACACTGCTTTCGGTTGCACCCTCCATTCTAAATCAGTGCTGAGATTGCGGGAAGAGGTTGGACAACCGTGGTGGAACCTACTGCCTTTCGTAACTGAGAGACATGGAACATCGGATGTATGTTTGCCTCAGCTGGAAGTTGGAGCTTGTAGGCCACGGTTCCTATTTTTTGTAGAATGGGATTGGGACCAAAAAATCTAGGTGACAACTTCTCATTAGCACGCTTGGCCAGAGACTTTTGGCTGTATGGTTGGAGCTTCAAATACACGAAATCCCCTTCTTGGAACTGTACCTCTCTCCTCCCACTATCTGCCGTCTTCTTCATCCGGGACTGAGCCTTTTCCAATTGGAATTTCAACATATCAATCATCTCGTCACGCTGCTGATCCAAATCAGCCAAAGGAGTGTGCTGAGTCCCATAGCCGATGAGAGGAGGGGGATCCTGCCCGTAAACAATTTTAAAAGGAGTGGTCTTGGTGGAAGTATGAAAGGAGGAGTTAAACCAAAATTCAGCCCACGGAATCCAATCTGACCACGAGCGAGGATGGCCGTTAGCAAAACACCGCAAATATGTTTCCAAACATCGGTTTGCCACCTCCGTTTGTCCATCGGTTTGTGGGTGATATGCTGTGCTTCTACGGAGATGAGTACCCTATAGCTGGAAAAGCGCAGTCCAAAATAAGCTGAGGAAGACTTTATCCCTGTCCGAGATTATAGACCAAGGAAATCCATGAAGCCTGACTATACACCATGAATGAGTACTTCTGCCATTGTTTTCGCGGTGAAAGGATGCTTCAAGGTCATAAAATGGACATACTTGCTCAAGTGATCCACCACTACCATTATGGTGTCCCATCCTCGTTACTTTGGCAACCCTTCAATGAAATCCATTGTTATATCCTCCCAAATTGCCTCTGGAATCGGTAATGGCTGTAGTAACCCTGCTGGGGAAAGGGCTAGATACTTGTTTTGCTGGTAGACAGAGCGAGATTCTATGAATTTCTGGACATCTTTTTTCATTCCAGACCAAAACAATTCCCCAGCTAAGTGTTTGTAGGTCTTTAAAACCCCTAAATGTCCACCCACCTTATTGCCATGGAATTCCTGAAGCAGCTTGGGAATTAAATTTGAATTGCAAGGTAATACCAGCCTTCCTTTGTACAAGAGGCACCCATTAGTCACTGCCCACCCTTCGATAGCCAGGGGATCCTTAAGTAAGGATTCCAGAATGTTTGCTAGCTTTTCGTCGATTCCTATTTATCTTTGCAATTCACCCAAATCCAACACCCTCGGGATAGCCATGACGGTCAATTCGGCTGCCAATGGGAGTTGGGATAACGCGTCCGCAGCTTGTTCTCAAGACCAGGTCTGTACTAGATTTCAAAATCATAACCCAGTAACTTTGTGACCCACCTCTGATGGTCTATGCTCACCAACCGTTGCTCTAACAAAAATTTCTAACTCTTTTGATCGGTATACACTATAAAGTGCCGCCCTAAGAGGTAATGCCTCCATTTTTGGACTGCTAACACTACTCCCATAAGTTCTCTCTCATAAATGGATTTCAGTCGTGCTTTTGCTGATAAAGCCTGGCTGAAAAAAGCAATTGGTCTTTGCCGTTGAGATAACAACGCCCCCAATCCTACTCCCAAAGCATAAGTTTCTACCACAAATGGAAGAGAAAAATCTGGCAGCGCTAAGATCGATACCTTGGTCATGGCATCCTTTAGCCTTCGAAAAGCCAAATTCGCCTCGGAATCCAAATTGAAACTGTCCTTTTTCAGCTGTCTTGTAAGTGGTTCCGCCAATTTCCCATACCCCTCCACAAACTTTCGGTAGTATCCCGTTAATCCTAAGAACCCTCTTAATTCCTCAAGGTTCTTAGGTGTGGGCCATGACTGCATTGCAAGAATTTTCTCAGGGTCAGCTGCAACCCCTTTTGAGCTGATTATATGTCCCAAGTACTCCAACGCAGCTCGACCGAATTCACACTTCTCCCGGTTTGCAAACAACTTTTGCTCCTTTAAGATTTCAAGGACCCTTCGTAAATGTTCGCAATGCTCTTCCAAACTGTTGCTGTAAACCAAGATATCATAAAAAAAGACTAGCACACCCTTCCGCAACATGCTCTTGAACAATTTATTCATTAAGGACTGGAAAGTTGTCGATGGCGTTAGTGAGCCCAAACAGTATTGCTAGGAATTCGTAATGTCCTTCATGAGTCCTGAAGGCTGATTTGTATTCATCTCCCGCCTTAAGCCTTATTTGGTGATAACCTGATTTCATGTCTAATTTGGAGAAAATGGTGGCGCCGTTCAATTCATCTAGCAACTCATCAATAATCGTTATCGGAAAACGATTCGGTATTGTGGCCCGATTTAAGCCTCGATAATCCATGCAGAATCTCCACCCTCCATCTTTCTTTTTCACCAGCAAAACGGGGCTGGAAAAAGGGCTCACACTTGGCTGTATGATACTAGCCTCTAACATCTCCATGACCAACTTCTCAATTTCAGCCTTATGAGATTGGGGATACCTGTAAGGCCTTACATTAACGGGCTCACTACCTGCTTTCATAGTGATAGCATGTTCTTGCTCTCGCCGGGGAGGTAATCTAACTGGTGCCTCAAACACTTTCTTAAATTGCATAATAATTTCTCGTATCAGTTAGGGAATACCATGCTGATTATGCTATCCATCAACTTGCACCGGACACAGCTCCACAATCATGCCTTCCCCTTATTGCTAGTGTTCTCATCATTGATTTTAAGGACACCGATGATCTGGTTAACCCGTCCTCTCCCTTTAAAATGACCGTGTTCTTTCCCATCGGTATCTTCATCACCAATGTCTTCCAGTTGATTCGGACTGTACCCAAGGTACTAAGCCATTGTATTTCCAGAATGATGTATGAGCTACCCAACTCAATAGGTAAATAATCCTCTATCACCACTAAGGACTACAAGTGTAGTACCACTCCTCTGCATTTTCCTCTTCCGTTGACAGACTTACCTGTTCCCACCTGTACTTTGTATCCACAAGTCTCCGTTATTGGCAACTTAAGGTTTGTAATCAGTTCCCACGACATGAAATTGTGATTAGCCCCCGAATCAATTAAAACCACCACGTCCTGTCCTTTTACCGTCCTTCTCACCTCATAGTCTTAGGTGATGTCAACCTAACGACTGAATTCATTGATAATTCCACTCTTTCCAATTCGTTACAATCAGTTGCCTTTTCTAGTTATTTTTTGTCCTCCTCCTTATCTGACTCATCCTCCACCAGCAATACTTGTAATTCCTTATTGCGACACCTATGCCCCATAGTGTACTTTTTGTCACAACGAAACAAAGTCCCTTCTCCTTTTTTGACTGAATCTCAGTCGGGTCAATTTTTTTGAATCCCGATGTTACTTTATGCAGATTTGTCCCTTCTTTCTTGGGTAAGTCCGTCCTCTTTAACATGTTCTAGGGAATAGTTCGATGCCAGGCAGGCTAGGGGCCAATACATTTCTTAGCCGGGGTCGTTCCTTCTCCTTCAATTTGTTGATCCGATTGTTCCTGTTCTCTACCCGTTGTGCCATATCCATAATTTGTGATAGACCTATTGGGTTTGCCATTAACACTTCAGCTTGTGTTTCCTCATCCAACCCATCGATGAAAACCCCTTCCAAAGTGTCCTCACTCACATTCTTCAAAGAAGCAGACATGATTTCAAATTTCTCTCTAAACTCTGCAACTGTCCCGGTCTGTTTGATTGCTAGAAATCGTTGGAATAGGGTCCCATATTGGGTATCCCAAAACCTTTCCAGCAATAGCTGTTTCAACTCCGTCCAGCTGTGAATGGGTCGTCTACCATCCTCCTACTGGAACCATGACAAGGCACTTCCCTCCATACATACACCGGTAGCCATCGCCCTTTCAGCATCAGTGAACTTGTTCATGCCAAAATACCTCTCTGCCTGAAAAATCCATGAGTTTAGATCGACCCCCTTGAACAGAGACAATTCCAATTTTCGGTAATTACCTTCACCCGTAGCAGCGGCTAACTGTTTCGGCACCATGGGCTCCGGCGCTATCTGCTTCTCGAAGGTGGCAGTCGATCTCACTCCACTCCCTTCACCCGTCATGACCGTAGAGTCTAGTGATAGACCTTTGAGCATCTTAGCTATTGCCCGTAATCCTTCGTTAAGCTCCCACCTCCCCATTGCGAGACTAACTTCCAACTTCTCATTCATTTTCCCCAGCTTCATTCCTGTTGGATTTTATGCGCAATATTAAAGAGATGAAAAAACGGAAATCAACACAAGAATTTTACGTGGTTCGGCGATGTGCCTACGTCCACGAGAGCGAAGCGGAGATTTCTTTTTTCAGTTATTAAAAATAGGGTCACAACATATTATTTATACTAACCCTAATCTGGGCCCATATAAAACTTTAAGGCCCGTACAGAAAATACCCCTGTACCGTACTACGGGGGCGTTGCCCCCGCACCCCCAACCCATTCAGCATCCCTAACAACCAGACAGCGGCATCGGCCCATTTGATCTAGGGCCTGTGTTTCACTCTATATGAGCCACATGCACAACAATCTCCACCTTGGCGAATATTCACCCCTTAGGAGAAAAAACATAACCTGGAAAAACACCACACCATCTAGGACCAATGGGTTGGGACACATCCTCTCTAACAGCTAGAGATGTTAATGAAGTTCAAGCAATGCTTGAACTTATTCATTGTGATCGGTTTTGTTATCATGTCTGCTGCGTTTCTCTGAGGTATGCACCTTCTCTAACAAGAACTCTCCTGAAATAACCAACTCTCTTATCTTATGGAATCTCACATCAATGTGCTTGGTTCTTGCATGATAAATCTGATTCTTAGCTAGGAAGATGGCGCTCTGACTATCACAGTACAGCTTCATTCCATCTTGCTTGATCCAAGTTCCCTGACAAGCCCTTTCAACCACAATAATTCCTTGGTTGCCTCAGTTGCCGCCATGTATTCTGCTTCAGTTGTAGATAATGCCACAAGTGATTGCACCATTGACCTCCAACATATGGGCCCACCTGCGAGTGTGAAAATATAACCTGTATGGGACCTTCTGTCATCCAAGTCCCCTGCATAATCTGTATCTACATATCCTTGAACTGAAATATCACCATGTTGTCTCTCAAACATGATCCCGCACTCCATTGTACCTTTCAAGTACCTGAAAATCCACTTTACAGCTCTCCAATACTCTCTACCAGGATTAGCTATATACTTACTAACCACGCTGACTGCATATGCTAAATCTGGTCTGGTACACACCATTACATACATCAAACATCCAACTGCGTTGGCATAAGGTATCTTTGACATCTCTGCAACATCTTCTTCACTCTTTGGGCACTGATTATTAGACAATCTGAAGTGATTTGCAAGTGGTGTGGCAACTGATTTTGCATCTGACATGCTAAGCCTCTCTAACACTTTCTTCAAATAGTTTTTCTGAGACACCCATAATTTTCTGGCTTTCCTATCTCTATTGATCTCCATGCCAAGAATTTTCTTAGCCGGTCCCAAGTTTTTCATATCAAACTTACTGCTCAACAAAGATTTCAATTTATCTACCTCATCTATATTCTTGGCAGCAATTAACATGTCGTCCACATACAACATCAAGAAAATATATGAGTTATCCTCAAGAACTCTGTAGTATACGCAACAATCATACTCACAACGACTGTAGCCAATCTGAGTCATATGAGAGTCGAACTTCTTGTACCATTGCCGTGGAGACTGCTTAAGCCCGTATAAAGACTTCTTCAGTTTACACACAAGATTCTCTGTTCCTGGTTCCAAAAACCCTTCTGGCTGCTCCATGAAAATCTGTTCCTCCAAATCACCATGAAGGAAAGCAGTCTTCACATCTAGCTGCTCTAACTCCAAATCAAAATTAGCCACCATTGCCAAAACAATCCTGATGGAAGTGTGTCTGACGACTGGAGAGAAAATTTCATCATAATCTACTCCCTTCCTCTGTGAGTATCCCTTTGCTATTAATCGAGCCTTGTATCTTTCTCCTTCCTTTTCTGACATTGCTTCTTTCTTTCTATACACCCACTTACACCCTATCTGTTTCTTCCCCTTTGAAAGCTCCACCAAGTCCCAAGTATCATTTTTATGCAGTGACTCAATTTCCTTCGTCATAGCCTTTATCCATTTACCTTTCTCCTGACTACCAATGGCATCCTGAAAAGTTATAGGATTGCTATTGCTGGTAATGAGTGCATAAGAAATCGAATCCTCAAATCCATACTTTGCTGGTGGTTTGGTAGTACGACGTGGTCTATCTAAGGCAACACTATGATACTGCTTCACCTCTGACCCAGAACTATCTGCTCCCTGAGCATTAATTTCTGTGTTAACATTGTCTAGCTCTACTTGCACCACTTGGCTTTTACCTCTGTCCTCGTCTAAATTCAGCTTCTCTTTATCTGTAGAAGCTTTAAGCATGAATGCTTCATCAAATACTGCATTCCTACTTATCACCATCTTCCTGGCCTCTGGATCCCAAAACTTGTATCCCTTTACACCTTTAACATAGCCCAGAAAAATGCATTTTCTGGATTTCGGATCAAGTTTGGATCGCTGATCACTAGATACATGCACATACGCCGGACAACCAAAAACTCTCAATTCAGAATAATCAACTTCATTACCTGTCCAAACTTCCTCTGCAATTTTCCCATCTAGTGCTGCTCGTGGTGATCTGTTTATGACATAACATGCCATGTTCACTGCTTCTGCCCAAAAACTCTTCGAGAGCCTTGCGTTCAGCCTCAAACATCTTGCCCGTTCTGCAATTGTTCTGTTCATCCTTTCCGCAACACCATTCTGTTGTGGTGTCTTGCGAACTGTATAGTGCCGCTGAATACCATGCTCCCCACAAAATCTCAAAAACTGTGAATCTGTATGCTCTGTATCGTTATCTGTCCTCAGATACTTAATTTTTCTGCCCACCTGGTTATCTACTTCTGCTTTCCATAATTTGAACTTGGCAAAGGCTTCAGACTTGTGCTTCATGAAATATACCCAAACTTTTCTAGAGAAGTCATCAATGAAAGTAATAAAGTACTGAGATCCACCTTTGGACAACTCCCTCACTGGTCCCCAAATATCTGAGTGCACATAATCAAGAATTCCCTCTGTCTTGTGATTTCCCATCTTGAACTGTACTCTGGACTGTTTTCCAAGTACATGGAACTTGCAAAAATTCAACTTGCATGATTTTACCCCCTTCAACAAATTTCTCTTGTGAAGTTCAACCATGCCACGTTCTCCTATATGCCCCAGTCGCATATGTCATAGAAGAGTGTCATCTGACTCTGATTCTGCTGTAGCAACTCCACCTACAACTGTATCCCCGAGTAGTTTGTAGATATTCCCTACTAATTTCTGACCCTTCATCACAATCATAGCCCCTTTCTTCACTGTTAGAGCCCCACACTCTGACTTATAAGAGTAACCGTTTGTGTCTAAAGTGCCTAAAGAAATTAGATTCTTTTTCAACTCAAGTACATGCCTAACATTTTCCAAGGTCCTTATCACACCATCGAACATTTTAAATTTTATGGACCCCATTCCAATGACCTTACATGATGCATCATTACCCATCAGAACAGATCCAAAATTACCAGAACGATATGAATGAAACCAATCCCGGTGAGGACACATGTGATATGAACAGGCTGAATCAAGTACCCAACAGTCATTTAATTTTACAGAATTACCTGCAGAGACTGATAACATGTCTCCATCTCCAGAATTCGAGTCTCCTTCTGCAACACTAGCTGAGTTTGAGGACCCATCACCTTTCCTTTCATCATTCTGCTTCTTATTAGGACAGTCTCTCTTAAAGTGGCCCATCTGATGGCATTTGTAGCACTATACATTTTTTTTTATTTTGATTTCTAGATTTTGATCTTGTGTTCCCTCTAAAAGAAACACCCCTGTCCTTCCTTCTCCCACGATCCTGGTAACCCTTTACGATCAACCCTTCACCCTGTGAAGTTTCACCAGTACGCAGTTTTCGCTGGTTGTAGGCTAACAGGGCTGATGTGACTTCCTCCAATTCGAGAGTCTCTTTACCCCACGTCAACGTGGTCACCAGATGGTCGTACGAAGGAGGTAGTGAACACAACAAAATCATTGCCTTGTCTTCATCATCAAACTTGATTTCAAGTCGCAATAGATCACTGATGATTTGATTAAACACATTGGTGTGTTGAATCAGATCCGTACCCTCCAACATCTTCAGCCCGTACAGCCGCTGCTTTAGATGCAGCTTGTTCGTGAGAGACTTCGACATATAACGACTCTCCAATTTCTTCCAAATCTCTGCCGGAGACTCAACGTCCATTACGTGATACATGATTTCGTCCGCCAAACAAAGCCGAATTGTACCAACTGCTCGCGCCTCGAGCTTTTCCCAATCGGCATCTGACGTACCCTTTGGTTTCTTCCCAGATAGTGTCTTCATCATCCCTTGCTGCGCCAACAAATCCTTCACCCTTCGCTGCCATAATCCGAAGTTCCTAGATCCGTCAAACTTCATCACATCAAATTTTGCAATCGAAGAACTCGCCATGTGAACCTGGCTCTGATACCAGTTGTTGGATTTTATGCGCAATATTAAAGAGATAAAAAAACGGAAATCAACACAAGAATTTTACGTGGTTTGGCGATGTGCCTACGTCCAAGAGAGCGAAGCGGAGATTTCTTTTTTCAGTTATTAAAAATAGGGTTACAACATATTATTAATACTAACCCTAATCTGAGCCCATATAAAACTTTAAGGCCCGTTCCGTTTGATGCGCTCCGCTTCTCTCACTCCACTTCGCTCCGCGCCGGCATCGGCCCATTTGATCCAGGGCCTGTGTTGCACTCTATATGAGCCACATGCACAACAATTCCCAACTTCATATTTATATGTTCCAGGTCTCCCTTCAACTCGACAATTGTTGCTCCCAAGGGGGAAATCTGTGCCACTTTATTTTCTAATGCTTCAATCCAATTGTCCATTCGAGTCGCTGGCATTCGATTCCCAGGATTTCAACGCTCTGATACCAAAATGTTAGATCCCAGGTAATTCCCAAAATTATTTGACTACAGATGCTTTAGTGATATCAAATTAACAGGAAAATGACACTGAATCTGAATAGGAAGATTATTAATATTGAATGGAAGAACTGCAATAGTAACGCTATGAAAATATAAGGCAGATTCGAGAGCTGCCCCCTTTCCTAAGGACTCAGACCTTTCCTACCTTCTTCTCTGCCTTCTAGACTCTACTAACTCATACTTATTGACCCCCTACTCTAACAACCATGACATCATCTTTACTCAACAAATCTAACGATTAAGATTCCCTCCAACCCCCTTACATCCCTTTTTTGTGACGCCTTTGGTATGTGAACCGTATGGGAGGTATATCAAAATGAACAATTCAAGAACCTGCGTCGGTTGCTCCTATGTTTTGAAGCGGTGTTTGGATTAAAAATCAATTTGGGGAAATCTGAGGTTATTCCAGTTGGGGAGGTCACTAACGTGGAGGAGTTGGCTGGCATATTGGGATGTAGGATTGCACAATTGCCCATGTTATATTTAGGCCTCCCGCTAGGGGCACGGTTTAAAAGTACACATATCTGGAATGTTATTATAGAAAGAATGGAGAGGAGGTTAGCAGGGTGGAAGCGTATGTATCTTTCTAAGGGAGGCCGACTTACTCTTATTAAATCCACTCTCTCAAATCTCCCCACTTACTTTTTGTCATTGTTTTCTATTCCGGTTGCAGTGGCAAATAGATTAGAGAGATTTCAAAGAGAATTCTTGTGGGCAGGGTTAGGGGAGGAGAGGAAAATGCATTTGGTTAATTGGGGTAGTATTTGTTTGCCTGTGAGGATGGGGGGGGCTTGAAGTGAGGAGCCTTGTTTTGTTTAATAAGGCTTTATTGGGCAAGTGGTTGTGGCAATTTGGAGTGGAGAGGGAGAGCTTTTGGAGAGAAATCATTAGGGCAAAGTATGGTGTGATGGAGGGGGGTTGGTGTACGGTTGAGGGTCGTGGCTCCTATGGGGTGAGTTTGTGGAGGTATATCCGACGGAGATGGAGTGATTTTAGGGACAAACTAAATTTTGTGGTGGGAAATGGCACTGATATTAGATTTTGGGATGTTGGTGTGGCGATCAACCGTTAAAGGAGGGATTTTCTTCATTGTAGTGTATTGCGTTAGAGCCTGCTGCTATGGTGGTGATGTATTAGACATTCATAAAGGGGGCTATAGTTGGAATATTACTTTTGGGAGGGGTTTACAGGATTGGGAATTGGAAGATTATTCGTTTTTTTGACCGCTGTGCATGAGATACAAATTCGGGTAGGAGAGGGTGATTGCAGCAGGTGGAGGTTGGCTCGATATGGAATTTTTTCAGTCTGCTCATACTTTCAATCCCTTTTGGGATTTGTGGAGAGTTCATTATCTTGGAAGATGGTGTGGCAAAGCAAATTGCCTCCATGGGTAGCATTTTTATTGTGGACAGGTATGAGGGGGCAGGTGTTAACGGTGGATAATCTTCGACGAAAAGGATTTTATGTAACCGAGTGGTGCTATATGTGCAAAAAGGGTGGAGAGACGATTGATCATTTATTCATTCATTGTGATGGTGTACGTTGGCTTTGGAACAGTATTCTGGCTTCTCAATCATTGGATTGGGTGCTACCTAGGCGTATATAAGACGTGGTGTGGGCATGGAGGAGAAAACTTCGTAATAAAAATATCAAACTTTTCTGGAATCTTATCCCGGGATGCATTGTATGGTGCATATGGAGAGAACGAAACGATCGATGTTTTGAAGACCAAACAAAGATAACAGAGCGGATAAGAGAATTATTTTACTTTGACTTTGTATTCTTGGTTTAATGCAGTGGCTAAAAATCCTGTTGTAGGGTTGCCTAATTTCATGTTGTTCCTTTCATACCTAAAGTGATTGTATACTTCCCGTGTACTCTCTTTTAAGGAATAAAATTCTCTGATTACCTATCCAAAAAAAAAAAAAAAAAAAAAGTTTTAACTTATAATTCACTTGTCTACTAATTTTATTTTTTTAACTTTTGCTCATTACCTTAACTATAATGTACATGTGCTAAACTAATCATCCCGTAATTAGGCATTATAACCCGTTGATTGTAGAGACATCTGAACGGAAAATATTGTATTAATAACTTTGAAATGAACAAATGATTTTTATATTCACTTATCAGGCTTTGTTAGTGTTGTCCTTCATGATGTTTGGGATTCAAAACACTTCTTTTGTATGCGGGACTTAACACTGCATATTACATACTTATCTTTTATATTCTGCCTCAGTGAACAATTCTTTGCATGCTAGGTTGCTTACCCTTTGGTGACTCTTCTGCTATGTCTTGGTGATCCTAATATTTTCCTCAGTAATTTTGGCCCTCACATGGAACAATTATACAAGCACCTTAGGGTAAGCTATAATTTGTCTTTAGTGCATTTGATTTCAGATGCTCCGAAAGGATTTAACCTGGATTTCTGTTGCAGGATAAGAACCATCGCTTCATGGCCTTAGATTGTCTACATCGCGTTCTGAGGTTTTACTTAAGTGTTCATGGTGATTCACAACCTCCCAATCGTGTGTGGGATTACCTGGATAGTGTCACCTCACAACTTCTGACAATCCTAAGGAAAGGAATGCTCACTCAGGATGTCCAGCACGACAAACTTGTGGAGTTCTGTGTGACTATTGCAGAACATAACCTTGATTTTGCTATGAATCATATGATATTGGAATTATTGAAGCAAGATAGTCCAAGTGAAGCAAAGGTTATAGGTCTTCGTGCTTTGCTTGCCATTGTTATGTCTCCTACAAGCCAGCATGTTGGCTTGGAAATTCTGCATGGTAACTTTTACTTATCTTGTCATGCAACTCTCTTTTTATGTCTGATCAGCTTAATTGAGGTTTGTGTTGCATTGGCAGTTCATAATATCGGTCACTACATTCCAAAAGTTAAGGCTGCAATTGAAGCCATTCTGAAGTCGTGCCATAGAACTTATAGTCAGGCCCTTCTCACTTCTTCAAGGACCACTATAGGTAACTTTGGGTTTATTGTAGTTTTTATTTTCTATGTAAGACCATTAGTTTGGCATACCTGTTACTGATTGCACGTCATATAATAATCATAAGTCAGAAAAATGTAATCTATTATTTCTTGTGGATTTTTGTGAAGTTTCATTTTTCTAAACTTACAACCCTCAGAGCTCTTTTAAACTGGTAAAGTCAAACATTTTTCAAGGACAATCAGAATCCTTTAAAATTCTGGAAATGTAAACAAGCGCACAGACCTTAATTTGTGTATAACTGTTTCCACAACTGTAGAATCAAAGAGGAAACCCTTAGTTTAGTTGTATTGATTTTACATAAGCAAATTAACAGTAATTTCTAGCCTCCCTAAATCCGACTATTTTGATCTGTTTTCCATTTCCATGCTGGAACTGCATCTCTGAACTAAAGTAGGTTTCTGTGTTTACCAAAGTGAAAGTTAAACTGTCATCTTCCTGTGTCTTTTGGGGCAATGGAAATTGTAGGTAATTTTTTTAGGATTCGAGTCATTTAAACAAAAGAAAGTTGATCTATCATATAGTTCCGTGGCCAAGGTCTATAGTTGGACCACTTTTATAGGAGCACCATGAATGGGATGAAGTCTTTGTATCTTCTTAGTTTGTATTGTTCCTGGTCACATCAGCAGAGTTTTTCCCTGCCTCATAGGTTGATGTTAAGATACCAACTGTAGGAAAATATGGATAAGCAACAACAATGAAAAACAGCAATTTATTGATGGAATTCGGAGGAACTATAGAAATGCAAGGTAACAATTATAGCCTTTTGGAGAGGGCTATTCTCTCCTGACTTAACTACCAATATTTGCCTCCTTCCCTATTAATTTCCCCTTCTATATATAGGCAAACTTGACTGTAGCATTTTACATTTTTATCCCTCATTCTAACTAACTGGTGGACATTCTGGAATTGGGCTCATCTAATTGGGGCCTATCATTACCCGCTGCCCCAAAAATACCTTGTGCTCAAGGTGGAAGCGTGGTTCAACTTCAAAATTTGGGTTTCCATTTAGCAGAACCATTTTTGCAGTAAGCTTGTTGTGGCTGTTAGCCTGTGTAGTCAACAGCCCACCTATCATTAAAATTCGATCCATAAAAACCCCATAGCCGGTCGTACCCGTTCGCAAGTGTTCCAAAAATTGAACCCGCCAAATCGAAATACAATGTTGCATAGTACCACGACCAATCAACTCAGTCACCCCTTCTTGTACTATTATCGAATTAGTAATTAACAATCCTAGCGTATCACCAAACTCCCCACTTGGTCTTAAAAATCCCTCCACCTTCGTTGCTACTTATTTCCTCCAAACCCATTGAAATTTGATGAAGGCTAATTAATTTCTTCTCCAAAAGAACACTCAACAAGTTGAGAGAAGCCACCACCACCACTTTGAGACTTCTAATTTGACCCGTGAGTTCCATGGACTGTAATCCAGCTTCAGTCAGTCTCTTGCTACCCAGATTATTGGATTTTCCAATTTCTAGAGGTCCTAATTTAGCTAATCCAATGGCCGGCGCACCATTCTGGAGGAAGTTTCGTGAAGGCGATCTCATCCGAGAGATGAGAAGGCCTGGAGACTGCTTATGGGCCATTTTATTTGAAGGGAAGCATTGGGCCTGGTTTAAATTCATCTGTTGGCCCGAAACGGGATAAGACGTACCTGCTTTTGGGCTGCCTCCAGCCCACTGATTTTGGATTAAATAGTTTTTGTCATCCTTCTCCGTCAACTGATTAAGCCCCTTAGGTCGTAGCACTCGTTTCTCGGCCTTCATCTCCGGCTTCAACCCATTCCCAATTTGGCCCTCCATCAACGCTTTAGAATTTGCTTGCAACGGAGTTTTCAGGACCTCAAAAATCGGTATTTCGAGCACAAGACAGTGCGCCTTTGCCCTTCCCAATTCTTCTCTGTGACTCCAGTTGTCTGCAGACTCTACACTTGTCCCAATATTCTCCAATTGTAGCGGAGTTTCAGAATTAATGGTCGGTTCCAACGAAGTGAATGCGACCCACTTTTCCTTTGTGTTCTGGTGTGTTCCCTTTATGATTCCTCCATAACTGACTTCCTTTGATCCTTCCATGTTCATGCCTGCCTCAGCGAGCTTGTTTGGAATTTTAGAAGGAAAGGTATGTCCAGTAAGCTCCCTCCCATGGATGGCCAAAAATCTGACTGCCATCCCCGCTTTCAATTCTTCCCCAAGTTTGCATGGGTTGATGACAATCTATCCATTAAAACCACTCCCAAGCTTCACCGTCCAAGCATGCCACAGCGGCCTCCACTTTTTCCCCTGTCGAGAATTGATTCCTAGCGAAAATTTCATCAGCTTTCCTTAGCCACCAATCTGGATCACCATAATAGAATATTGATATTTTTAGTCGACCTAGCGAATCCAATCCCGAATCCTTTGTCCGATCTCCTCCTTCCTGTTGCAACATCAAGCGGTCAAATTGACTCATTAACGAGCTCCATTTTTCCTCCCATTCCTTGCTGGATTTTGTTTCCCTTTGCCGCGGAATCGGAGCTCTGATACCAATTTGTTAAGATACCAACTGTAGGAAAATATGGATAAGCAACAACAATGAAAAACAACAATTTATTGATGGAATTCTGAGGAATTACAGTAATGGTAACAATTATAGCCTTTCGAGAGGGCTATTCTCTCCTAACTTAACTACCAATATTTGACTTCTTCCCTATGAATTTCCCCGTCTATATATAGGCAAACCTGACTGTAGTATTTTACATTTTTATCCCTCGTTCTAACTAACTGGTGAACATTCTGGAATTGGGCTCATCTAATTGGGGCCTATCAGTTGAGTTGAGCATTTTTGCTTCTCATTAAGTGCTTAATATGGCAACCTTGAAACTTTATACTGCCATACTTTTTATTCTGAAGCAAAATTAAGAAAAGCAATAGATAAGTGCTTAGCATATCCAAAGAACTTGCACCTGCTTGTTGCTTAGTTATTTGGCGTGCAGAATATCTGCTGACTTTTCATCGTACCTCTTGTTTTGTCTTCAACTAAGCTTGTCATTTAACAACTTGTTTAAATATTTTCTTTATATGGTTCTTGGATTTCTCTTATAAATTGCTTAAATTGTGCTTCTGCTAAAGTGGGATATACAACTGACGAATACTTCTCCAGATGCTGTCACAAAGGAAAAGTCTCAAGGATATCTTTTCCGGTCAGTGTTGAAGTGCATACCATATCTGATAGAAGAAGTTGGCCGAAGTGATAAAATTACGGAAATCATACCCCAGCATGGCATCAGTATTGATCCTGGTGTTCGTGAGGAAGCTGTACAGGTTCTGAATCGGATTGTAAGATACCTACCCAATCGTCGCTTTGCAGTTATGAGAGGGATGGCAAACTTTATCTTACATCTTCCTGATGAGTTCCCCCTTCTCATTCAAACATCATTAAAACGCCTTCTGGAACTCATGCGCTTTTGGAGAGAATGTCTGTCCGATGATAAGGTAGAAATTGACATTTCTGATACAAAGCGTGTGCAGAGAAATGAAGCATTCAGAAAATCTTCCTTTCTTCAGCCTCAGGAAGCAATTGAATTTCGTGCTTCAGAGATAGATGCTGTTGGTCTTATATTCCTTAGTTCTGTTGATAGTCAAATCAGGCATACCGCCTTGGAGTTACTGCGATGTGTACGTGCTTTACGAAATGATATACGAGAACGTTCAAGAAATGAACGGCCGGAGCATATCCTCAAAAATGAGGTTGAACCAATATTCATAATTGATGTTCTAGAAGAGAATGGGGTGGGTAACACTTTCTGACTCCTCTAAGATATCTGAAATTCTGCTTCATTTATACATCTGTTTATAAACTAGGTGTCGGAGGTTTAATTTACACAACTGTGTTTCACAGGATGATATTGTTCAGAGCTGTTATTGGGATTCTGGACGTCCTTTTGATCTGAGAAGAGAATCTGATGCTGTACCTCCTGATGTCAGTCTCCAGTCTATACTTTTCGAGAGCCCAGATAAGAACAGGTGGGCTCGATGTCTAAGTGAGATTGTAAAATATGCCGCTGAGCTCTGTCCTACCTCTGTTCAGGAAGCAAAGTAAGTAACATCTCATAGTCGGTTCTGGAATATGCATTCACATTCTTGAACCTTGTTATTCCGTAATTATTAATTTAAATTGACATCTTACTCGCCTAAGCCAAAATCTATGAATATATGCTTTAACTATTTCACTTCAAAATGTATTCAATGATAATGTACCCATTAGCAAAATGACCTCAATTTATTTGCCAATAACATGGTGTCCTTGGTCATGACTCTCGTTTTGAATTTGAATTTACAAATACAAGGTTTACTAATTCGTGATAGAATAAGATGTTGAACCACTTGAAATAAAAGCTTAAGCTCCCGGGGGG
>NC_036246.1:3896754-3898687 GCF_002742605.1 Olea europaea var. sylvestris
GGCACTTTTCATATCAAAGCTTGACAAGTGCACAATTTCATTACATGAGTGCGGTGAAACTTGATCCTGGGACCTTTGGCTCCTCTCATACCATGTTGAACTTGATCTAAAAGATTGAGCTTTTAGATATTGTTAGAAAGGGCCACGTATACCATTTAAATATTTCTTCAACATAAAATACTAGTAATTCAAGTCGATTTTCAATGTTTATATGCAGGTTAGAGGTTATTCAACGACTTGCTCATATAACACCAGCTGAGTTGGGGGGAAGGGCTCATCAGTCACAGGATACAGACAATAAGCTGGAGCAATGGCTCATGTATGCAATGTTTGGGTGCTCATGTCCACTTTCGGGCCGAGAAGGTGGAGGCTCACCAGCTACAAAAGAACTATTCCATCTGATTTTTCCTTCCCTCAAGTCTGGTTCCGAAGCACATGTAGTAAGTAATTGCTTCCTGTCAACAATCCTTAAACGTCACTCTAGATCTATTATTTAATTGCATAATTTTGCCAGTTTTTGTAAATCTGCATACTAAAATTGGTATCTCGGAAGAGGGCATTATATCATGTTACATCATATATATTATTACATTTATAAATATATAAACTCATGAGCGTTGCTGCTTGTTCACACCAATTTTATTTTCTTCAAGAAGAAAAGCTGCATTACATGGAAAGGATTATGTGTACCTCTAAAATTCTGGAGGATGTCTTGTAATTGATAGTTGCCTACATGTTTGAATTAACAATAACAGCGCTGATTTGTAAAAGAAGCACAATAGACTGGACATCATGGTCAGAACAGACAACCATAACAAAAAATTTAGCCAGAAAGTGCTTGTTTGGATTTACTTATAAGTACATTATTATTTAAAGGTCAAAGTCAAACCTTATTTTTAAACACACATTCCATAGGACACACAACTATTACCCACTTATTCACCACTCATTTCTATCATATTATAATTTCAGCAACTAATAAGTAAATCCAGACAAGCACTAAATATGGGGCTGGTTACAGGGATCTTTTTTTGCCACTCTTGTCAGTCCTTCACTGCATCTACTGGATATGCAATGCAATCACACCCTGCACAACCACATCATGCCATATTAATTTTAGTCTACCTTTCCGTCTTGTATTTGGTTCTACTAATGTATTTGGTTCTATTAGTAGCATCATGTTCATGAACTACAGCTTCATCAAGTTTACATAAGACATGCCCTAACCGATAAATTCTTCTTACCTGAATTTATGCTCAGTCACGTCTACTTAGTTTTTCTTTTAATTTTGGGTCATGACTCATGAGTGTAGAATTGGCTGGATATTTTCCCTAGTCACTATATATATTTGAAAATAAATTGATGGTTTCCTAGACTCTTTATTTTCCTTTTTCTTTTTAATGTTATGAAGCTGGTGTAGCAGCCTAGTACATGCTGAATTTTCTTACCTAGCTGTGGCAAATGGGTCCCATGGCTGTATCCATATAGCTAACAGTTTCTCAATCATGAATCTAGTGTGTTATGCTGGCTGAAAATTTCAAATGAGCCTGTATAGTGATTTACATGTGCCTCACTTAAAAACTGTGTAAGGTTGCATTAGGTATGCTTTGCATTTTCTGCTCAGAATGAGTTTTTCTTTTGTTAGACGCTTATTCTTCATTCATGCTCCCACCAAAATAAACGTGAGAAAGAAAAAAAGATAACAAGTCATCTGTTATTTTCCTTATATTTTTCATTTTTATTTTGTTTTTTTCTTTCCAGCATGCAGCCACCATGGCGCTTGGTCACTCACATCTAGAAATATGTGAAGTTATGTTCAGCGAGCTTTCGTCCTTTATAGATGAGGTTTCTCTCGAAGCAGAAGGAAAGCCAAAGTGGAAGGTAAACTGCATGACGAAACTCCATAGAAAATATACTTCCCTCTTCGTTGCAT
>NC_036246.1:3899059-3929429 GCF_002742605.1 Olea europaea var. sylvestris
AATTAATTCACCTCAAAAAGGCCTTCTCGCCTACTTGCGATTGACTGAGTTCATGACTTTACAAGATCCGAGATCATGTGGAAACTATGCTGGCTGTCAGATCCCCTAACCCAACCCTTGTTTGTGTGAACAATCTAAAGCTATAAGCACATCATAAGCAAAGGTTTTTCTCCTTTTCTATAATCAATAAACTGATAAAGTTCCATGCTGGCAGTTAGACCCCCAAACGCAACCCTTTGATCGTGCCAACAATCTAAAGCCATAAAGCACGTTATAGGCAGAATCCCCTAAAACCCAGTTCTCATCCGAGGCTGAATCCCCACTTCTATTAGTATACAGCCATTTTTGTTTTTGTTTGCATGATATTTACTGAAATTATTGCTCTCATTTGGATGCATTAAAGATAAAATGTCATTGGTATATATGCAGAGTCAAAAGTCTCGTCGTGAAGAACTCCGTATCCACATTGCGAATATATATCGCACAGTTGCAGAAAAAATTTGGCCTGGATTGCTAGGTCGCAAACCGGTTTTTCGCCTTCATTATTTGAAGTTCATTGAAGAAACAACTAGGCAGATATTGACAGCATCTGCAGAAAGTTTCCAAGAGATGCAACCTCTCCGTTTTGCACTTGCTTCTGTTCTAAGGTCTCTGGCTCCTGAATTTGTTGATTCCAAGTCAGAGAAATTCGATGTTCGAACTAGAAAGAGACTTTTTGATCTCCTTCTCTCCTGGAGTGATGATACAGGTGGAACATGGAATCAGGATGGTGTTAGTGATTACCGACGTGAGGTTGAACGCTACAAGTCCAGTCAACATGCTCGATCGAAGGATTCTATTGATAAACTTTCATTTGATAAAGAATTGGGTGAACAGGTTGAGGCAATACAATGGGCTTCTATGAATGCAATGGCTTCACTATTATATGGACCTTGCTTTGACGACAATGTGAGAAAGATGAGTGGCCGGGTAATTGCTTGGATCAACAGCCTATTTATTGAGCCTGCTCCAAGGGCACCATTTGGTTATTCGCCAGCTGATCCAAGAACTCCATCTTATTCAAAATATACTGGTGAAGGTGGGCGAGGAGTAACTGGCCGTGATAGGCATAGAGGTGGTCATCTTCGTGTTTCTCTTGCAAAAATGGCTCTGAAGAATCTTCTTCTCACAAATTTGGACTTGTTTCCTGCTTGCATCGATCAGGTAAGCGTTGATGTTCTCTAAGAAGGCAATATGTTTTATGACTGGTTCTTAGTAAAACTAATTGAAAATTTATGACCATGTCAGATAGCAAAGCATATCATACTTCCTTCTGCATTTTTATCTCTTTGTCAAGGTGATCATTTTCTCTCATATTTACATCGTGGCAATTGTGCCTATCCAAGCACACTTAGCGATCACAGTATCATTTTGAACTGGTAAACACTTCTGAAGTGGCTAATTTTGGACAACACTTTCTTTGCACGTGTTTGTTGCCTTCTTTTACTTTTCAATTCTCTTATTTTGATTATTGTTGACTTCTGTTATTGGAATGCTAATAAGTTTATATTCTAATGCAGTGCTACCACTCAGACGCCGCAATAGCTGATGGCTACTTCAGTGTTCTGGCTGAAGTCTACATGCGTGAAGAGATACCAAAATGTGAGATTCAGAGACTATTGAGCCTTATCCTTTATAAGGTGGTTGATCCATCTAGACAAATTCGCGATGATGCTCTTCAAATGCTTGAGACACTCTCTGTCCGTGAATGGGCTGAGGATGGTACTGAGTGCTCAAATAGCTATCGAGCTGCTGTTGTTGGCAACCTTCCTGATTCTTATCAACAGTTCCAATACAAGCTCTCTTGCAAACTTGCTAAAGATCACCCAGAGTTGAGCAAGCTTCTTTGTGAAGAAATAATGCAGAGGCAGCTTGATGCAGTGGACATAATTGCACAACATCAAGTTCTAACCTGCATGGCCCCGTGGATAGAGAATCTCAATTTCTGGAAACTAAAGGATTCAGGTTGGAGTGAAAGATTATTAAAAAGCCTTTATTATGTAACATGGCGTCACGGTGATCAGTTTCCGGATGAAATTGAAAAGCTATGGAGCACAATTGCTAGTAAGCCCAGGAACATAAGTCCAGTCCTTGATTTCTTGATTACAAAGGGGATTGAAGATTGTGATTCTAATGCATCAGCAGAAATAACTGGAGCATTTGCCACGTACTTCTCTGTTGCTAAGAGGGTTAGTTTATATTTAGCTAGAATTTGCCCACAACGTACAATTGATCACTTAGTTTACCAGTTGGCTCAGCGGATGCTTGATAGTGTAGAACCATTAAGACCTGCTGCAAATAAGGGTGATGGTGGTGGAAACTTTGTTTTGGAATTCTCTCAGGTTCCTGCAGTGGCACAAATCAACCCTGTTGTGGACACCCAGCCTCACATGTCACCTTTACTAGTTCGTGGTTCTCTTGATGGACCACTCAGGAACACTAGCGGAAGCTTGAGCTGGAGAACAGCTGCTGTTGGAGGACGAAGTGCCTCGGGTCCATTGACTCCTATGCCTCCAGAAATGAACATTGTTCCAGTAACTACTGGTCGGTCTGGGCAACTTCTGCCATCATTGGTAAACATGTCAGGGCCACTAATGGGGGTGCGAAGTTCAACTGGAAGCTTGCGAAGTCGTCATGTATCTCGAGATAGTGGAGATTACCTCATTGACACTCCCAATTCTGGGGAAGATGGATTGCATACCGGGGTTGGGACTCATGGTATCAATGCTAAAGAACTTCAGTCAGCATTGCAAGGCCATCAGCAACACTCATTGACACAGGCAGACATTGCCTTGATTCTACTTGCTGAAATTGCTTATGAGAATGATGAGGATTTTCGTGAGCATTTGCCATTGCTCTTTCATGTAACATTTGTCTCAATGGACAGCTCAGAGGATATAGTGTTGGAGCACTGCCAGCACCTGCTAGTTAATCTGCTGTATTCCCTTGCTGGTAGGCATTTAGAACTGTACGATGTTGAAAATAGTGATGGAGAGAACAAGCAGCAGGTTGTGAGCCTGATTAAATATGTCCAGTCAAAGAGAGGTAGCATGATGTGGGAAAATGAGGATTCAACGGTTACCAGGACAGAGCTTCCAAGTGCAGCTCTCTTGTCTGCTCTTGTGCAGAGCATGGTGGATGCGATCTTCTTCCAAGGAGATCTTCGAGAAACTTGGGGAGCAGAGGCACTTAAATGGGCTATGGAGTGCACATCGAGACATCTTGCCTGCCGCTCACACCAGATTTACCGTGCATTGCGACCCCGAGTAACAAATGATGCATGTGTTTCTCTGCTTCGCTGCCTGCATAGGTGCTTGGGTAATCCTGTACCCTCGGTGTTGGGTTCTGTAATGGAAATATTGTTGACTTTGCAGGTGATGGTGGAAAATATGGAGCCACAAAAGGTGATACTCTACCCCCAGCTTTTCTGGGGCTGTGTGGCCATGATGCACACGGACTTTGTTCATGTTTACTGCCAGGTGCTTGAACTTTTCTCACGGGTAATTGAGCGTTTATCATTTCGCGACACGACAACAGAAAATGTGCTTCTTTCAAGCATGCCTAGGGATGAGCTTGATACACACACATCCGATAGTTCTGAATTTCAGCGTACAGAATCAAGGAATGTCTGTGAACCATCACCATCGAATGGAAAGGTGCCAGCATTTGAAGGAGTGCAGCCTCTAGTGCTTAAAGGACTCATGTCTACTGTTAGTCACGGTGTTTCAATCGAGGTTCTTTCACGAATAACGGTGCCTTCTTGTGATTCGATCTTTGGCGATTCAGAAACACGCCTCCTGATGCACATTACAGGCTTACTTCCCTGGCTTTGCTTCCAGCTCAGCCAGGATGCCGTAGTGGGACCTGCCTCACCACTGCAGCAGCAGGATCAAAAGGCTTGTTCCGTTGCAGCCAACATTGCAATCTGGTGTCGAGCAAAATCACTGGATGAGCTCGCTACTGTATTTATGGCTTATGCCTCTGGAGAGTTCAAGGGCATAGAGAATCTTCTCGCTTCTGTCTCACCATTATTATGCAATGAATGGTTCCCCAAGCACTCAGCTCTGGCTTTCGGGCACCTTCTACGGCTTTTGGAGAAAGGACCAGTTGACTATCAGCGTGTCATACTTCTTATGCTGAAGGCTTTGCTTCAGCATACTCCTATGGACGCAGCTCAAAGCCCACATATGTACGCCATTGTGTCCCAGCTGGTAGAGAGTACCCTGTGCTGGGAGGCACTTAGTGTACTGGAAGCACTCTTACAGAGCTGTAGCTCTTTGCCAGGTTCTCATCCTCCTGATGCGGGATCTTTTGAGAATGGTTTTGGTGGGACAGACGAGAAGATTTTTCCTCAGACCTCATTTAAAGCTCGCAGCGGGCCCTTGCAGTTTGCTGGAGGAATAGGATATGGTGGGGGTTCCACTCTGGCTGGGCAGGCTAATGTAAATGAATCTGGTATTTCACCTAGGGAGTTAGCATTGCAGAATACCTGTTTGATGCTAGGACGAGTACTGGATAGTTGTGCACTTGGAAGACGAAGGGATTACAGAAGGCTGGTTCCTTTTGTGGCGACGGCCGGAAACCCTTGAGACCCAAGGTATTTTTCAATCTCACGCATTGTACTGGAAGGTTATGGTAGCAGATCAGTGTAAATAGATATTTGCATAGATTTAGCGGTTGTTCCTATATGTAAGACTCTGAACTTCTCGTAGGATTGCACCAAGCTTTCCCCCTTCCATTCTTGTAAAAACGCTTAGCTCTGTAGTTAGCTCCTCTGTTGTTATAGCATATCAAGTTACTGTCACACATTCTGCTCTGAATAAAAGCATTCAATTCACCCTCAACTTGCTCAGTACAGCTGAGATTTCCAGGTCGTGAGTTGACATAAGAGATCTTTCGTTATGAGATGGATTCTTCTTCAACAGGGCATAGATGTTGCTATATAGAGCAACCAGAATTGAAAAGACACAAGGACAATCATGAAAATACTTGATCTTCCCCCTCCGTAGCCATGCCATAACGATCCCTGACATCAAGAGAGAAGTGATGAGCCCAATGCTGGAAAGAGGAGGCCGTCTTAAGTGTAACCGCAGTGGATAGAAAACGATGGGAAAGACTAGCATCAAGTGGGCAGCTTGACTCAACATTAAGCAAGGATACATATGGAATTCATAGGTCCGTATTGAAGTTGGCAAGTACATTTGTCATCAAGTGTTGTCGATACGTAAGCACTTAAAGATTCATATAAGGCATAACGACATATTTTTATCTCTTATCGAAACTTATGACGATTTTTATCATGTCGAGTCTATTTTCCTCCTTTCGAATGCATAAAATAAGTCAACACATTCACACAACTACCGTGCACAATAATTGTGGAAAAAAGATTTTCATATAAATAATTCGATTCCAAAAATGTATTTTCAATGTCAAATATGTAATACTAAATATTCAAGACTCCTATTATATGGTTCATCGTCCTTCTAGTACAAAGTAATCTAACATAACATGTTATGAAGAAAAAACAAAAGAAATATTGAAGAATCGACATCATCCAATTAAATTTTGAATTGATTCTTCGAGTCTTGGCATCAATTTTTGTGTTTCTTGCCTCCTATGCTCTAAAACCTATATAAATGTGTTATAATACGTGGTAAACTACTTCTAGATGACCCTAAATCTTAAAAAGAGCCCTAAGATTTGTCTCCATAAAAATTGGAGTTACATAAGGAAATCGAAAATTTTTGATCAGAAATGTACTATACTATAACATAGTACAAATGCATGTTATAGCATAATTTAATGAAATTTAGCTCTGAAATTATCTGAATAACACCATTCGATCGCATGGTATATTACACTAAATTCAGCCTTGGAATTATTTGAATAACACCATGTGACCGCATGGTATATTACACTATGTGACCACATAATGAAAATGAAAATTCAAAAGTTTCGTTTTAGTCCCCCAACTCCATTTTCTCTCTTTTTTTTTGCTTTTTCATTTTTTTTTCTCGCTTCTTCTTCCAACACTTGTTTTTGACTCTTTTATATCTTCGTTTCTTCATTGTACTTTGATTCCTGAACTTTATTTTCTTCCATTTTAGTCTTTTTTCACTTGTTTTTACTAAATTTTACCATATTCATCAATGTCGTCCTATGAAACATAATTTATATAAAACGAAGTCATATTCCACCATATTTGCCAAGGCCTAAGTAAGTGTGTAAAACGTAGGTCGTCAACTTGACATTCTGGCATAGAGCAAGCGACAACTCTCATATATGGTCTTACTAAAGTCATATTGTATTATTGAATCTATAATGTAAATTTAGAGAACAATAAATCATGAAAAATGACAATAACCTCTTAAATCCTTTCTAACTCTAGGGTAGGGATGAAGACAACCTTTGGTGTGTCTGTCAGTGGTTGTTTTGGGTTCCGTAGAAAAAATCTGACAAAAATAGCCTTCAGTTGGTGGTAATTTTATTAAGGATTTTGCTACAACAATTGGGGGGCTGACACCCCCCTGATTGAACCCCACCAATAGGTGGGGGGTCCCATTTTTTCGCGTGGAACCCCCTCATGAGTAGGGTTTGGTTGAGATTGTCAACCCCTTGTTGCTATAGCAAAATCTTTTATAAGCTGATGAAAAAGAAAATTAATTTTCATTTTTATTTTTTAAAAGGAGCAGATGTGTGAGAGATTAAATTATTTATAAATACGTGGAAATCATGCCACAACTGTAATAGCGCTGGGCTGTGATGAACAAAATATTTGGTGGGCTCTGAATCTGTTTAACCATAAACTTGACTGGTAAGAGAGATTAATTAATAACTTAAACATGGAAATCAAGCTCTTGTTTAAACCCATTTTAATGTGATTGTGGGAGAAAAATTACTTTGGAATACTGACTTTTTCAAGAATATGTGGTTAAAAATAATAAAAAAATTTGAATTTATATGTAATATTATTTTATGAAAGAATGTATTGTAGAAAATAATTTTTTAAAAAATATATATATTTTGAAAATAAGATCCCAAGCAGCAGCTAAGCTAAGTTGCAAATTTTATACTATTAAGCCTGAAAGTTGACCTCAAGGCTTATAAAACTCTATGATGAGGAATGGGGTCACACAAATAAATAATTTTATGCAGATTTAACAGCAGAAATGGACCTAAGACCTGATAACAAGGAATCGAAAAAGACCTTTATATAATGAGGTACGAAACCAAACAATGATTTATCGATTTTTTGAGCAGTCGCGCTTGATGAAATCCAATCCACGAAATATTTTGATTTATGGACTTTGGAATTCTGATTGCATTTACACGAAAATAGTTCTGTTGGTCCTCGTTTTTGCTTGTATTAGGAGGAGACAATACCCACTTATGAAAGAAATTAAAATTCAAAAAGTCATCTTACTCAAAACCACAATTACGACATTTACAATTAAGTATAATGCTGAAGATGTCTAATACTGAAAAAGGCAGGAAATAAATTAATAACAATTTGTAAAGGTTGATGCGAAAAGTGCATTTAAAAAAAAAATGTTTTTAGAGTAAATAAAAAATGATACAATTATCTTATTCTTAATTTAAAAATGAATAATGTTTATTTTTCGTGGAAATTACAGAAAATGAGTGTTTTCAAGATTTCAATTCATAATTAAGAGTTATCGATTTTTTATTTCAAAAAGTAGATATAATAATAATAATAATAATAATAATAATAATAATAATAATAATAATAATAATAATAATATAAAATTACATCACCCCGCACCACCCTATCCCACACTACCCAACCCGTCTCTATAACCCAAATTCAATTACCCCTAAACCTTAAAACCATTTCTTTCTCCTCTCCCTCTCTCCACCAAATACTCATGGCGTCGCCATCCCTTCCGACGACGACCGTTCCCCTCCCCCTTACACCATCGCTTCTTGTACCGCCACAGCTCAGCCTCGCACCACCGTTACATTGCACTGAACCACCTAGCACCAATTCCCACCACTTAGCCTCGCACTAGCATCGTAGTGTTGTGCCGCCATTGCTCAGCCTTGCATCATTGTTGCGTTGTGCCTTTCCACATTGTACTAGCCTAGGGATGCCAACGAGTCGAGCCAAGCCGGCTCACAAATCAAAACTCAAGACTCGAGCTCGGCTCGAATAAAATCAAGCGGGCTTTCTCGAGCTTGAGCTGAGCAAAAGCTTGGCGAAAAAAAAAGGCTCAGCCTGAGCTTTCGGCTTGGGTTTAGCTAGTCGAGCCTGAGCAAGGTTGACTCGATTTTTTTTTTATATGGCACTCGGTTGCCTTAAGAAATGCAGTCGCCTGCTGCCTTAAAATAACGCAGCTGCCTTATTTCTATTTTTTTTAATTAAGGCTCGAGCTCGAGCCGGCAAGCCACACGGGCCTGCTTGGGCTCGGTCCGAAACCTCAAAATGGGGCTCAATTCTACCAAGGGCTTGACTTGGGCTTTTTCCCGGCCGAGTCACGGGATGCCCGAGCCGGTGAGCATAATTGACATCACAACACTAACCCCCATATTGGCCCGCATGTTAGATGTTTCGATTAGCTGTGCAAATCGATGTTTTTTATCTTGGTTTTGAGTCGACAGGTGCGGGACTTTGTGGATGAAAAGGCAGGACAAAAAAAGTTATGTAATTCGTTGACTGGCCTATTGATTTAAGGTATGAGGGTGTGGTGTTGGATGCCTATTGGCGAAAGGAGGAAGATTTAGCCGATGTGGGTTGTGGTGTATGATAATGGTGGTGGTTGCAATGACGACGATGAATACAGATTCAAATCCCGTTGCAATTGCAGTGTATGATAATGGTGCGTTGTGGTGATTGTGTAATGATTTTGGGTGCGGTGGAACTGTTAGCCTGTGTTGGTTGTGATTATGGTGGTGGTGTTGCTGGCGATAGTCCTTGTGTCACATTGGTTGCAAAGTAATGATAATTTTTGGTAGTGGGTATTGGTTTGCTTGAGATGGTGGTGTTGTTGCAGGGAGTTGGTGGTGGTTTTGGTGAAGATGGTGTTGGCAGCGATGTGGTTGGAGGCAATGACCAGTAAATAACATGTGACCAATGAATAGATAAATTGTGACCAGTATATAATGTGACCTAAAAATTTGTTAATTTGTGATTGTGTAATACGTTGTGACTTATAAAATCTGTGATTTATGATAAATAAATAAATTGTGATCTATGAAATTTTTTGATTTGTGATCGATAAACAAATTATAACTTATAAATTTTTTTATTTGTGATTGTATTATTTTGTGATCTATAAAATTTTTGATTTTGATCGAGAAATAATTAGTGATCAATTATTGAATTGTGACCAAATTGTATAGAATTTTGACTTTAATATGTTTAATTACTAAAATACACGCCTAATTAATTATTTTATAATTAAATTTTAATAATATCTGATTTTTGAAATTTTAAACATTCTTTCTTAGTTTTGAAATGGGTCATAGTTAATCCACTAGGTCTAAAATGGATCGCGTGAGCTAGAAATGGAAAATTTCGTATTTGCTTTATTCCAAAAAAAATATTTCATAATTTACTAAAAATATTGGATGATGTATGAAATATGTTTACTTATACTTTCTTCTAAAATTAGACCATATACCGCATTCTGTAATTGACACTTTTTTTTATTTCAACCTATTTCATGTTCTCCATTAATGCCATTTCCTAAATTGAATAAGTAATTCAAAAAATGATGATGACCAAATAGGCAAAAACAATAATTGCCAGTCTGTTGAATAATCACCATGTGATTCCATACTATCATCATATGTTTCAACATCATTGTGTTAGATAATCAAATGACAAACATTTTTTTAAATGAATTTTGGATTGCATATACAGACGCATACACTATTATGAAATAAATTAATTTTTTAGAGAATATCAAGGCACAATTATATTGAAACAAGAACACGAATTTCCATACACAATTTCATTGTGTCTTCATCACGATTTTCACATTATCAAAATACATTCTGAAACATAACCACTCATTGTATGTATATACTCTTATTAAATTTTAGATATAAAATATATACAAATTGCACAATCATGCAACAAAGTCCCAATCAACAAAAAATGAATCAAATTGTGGATATGTATGATATGATGTGTATTATTTTTTGACAGTAGATCTATAGAAGAACAAATTGTTGATTAGGTTTAGGAAATTTCTTGATGGGTGACTCAAGGGAGAGACGATATGTGGAGATTTTAGTTTGGAATACGAAAGGATACGATTTTAGGAATTTTGTTATTAATTTGACATGTTAAGGGCATGTTTGTTGCAACATAATTTGAAGATGCATTTGTTGAAGTAAAATTAGCTAAGTAATGAATGGTATGTATGATTTGATTAGTTTTTCACATTTCTATTTTACTAGATAAAAACAGTATTTATGGTTAAAAAAAAAAGTTGCATAGTATATTTTAAATATTTTTTGAAAAATAGGTGTGTGACATAATTTCCTCAACTCAAAACTCTGGACTGGGAAATTGGGCTTTCAGCCTTAATGGTTGCCACAACTTAAGCCTAGCCCAGTTAATACAAATCCATCGGAAAATCATTGTGCATGGCACACAGTAGAAGATCGCCGAGTCAGCGAGTCACTCACCAGGTTCGTTATTGTCTGAACTTATAAGCTGGGAAGTAAATTTATTCATGCGAAAAAAATTATAATTATGAATCTAATCGAACATACAAAAAAACAGAAATTAATTCACACACTCTTGAACCTGCGAAATTTTAACGGGTATGATTTTATTCCAACATTTTCTATTTATTATTATTCGATCATTTTAATTCGCATATTCTTTTCTTCAAATCTGGAAAATTGGCCTCTTTATGTTTATGGTTCTGATGTGCACACACACACACTCACCCACGTACGTTTTATGGTATATGGAAATTCGTTCTTCTGTTATCGTCATTTGATGATTTGATCTATTTTAAACTGATGTGATAATGTATATCGATGTGAATGGATTCTGATGCTATAATAAGGTATATGTTTTTGACATTTGAGATTTTGAACTTTTGATGTTATGAGAATTGAGATGCATAGGGTTTGACAGTCGTGCATGAGTGTGGAAAACTTTGTTGGCGGTGATGCTACAGAAGAAGATGAAGGAATTATAGGCGGAAAAAAAAAATGATATAGCTAATTGAAAACTATGGCTGGCTGTACAGATTTTATTCAATTAATTCATATTTATAGATAGATTTGAATAAATTGATTTTGCGATAATCATTTTTAATATGATTTCTTTCTCTCTTGATGTGGCTCTAACACAAACATGTATAATAACAGGTCATCTTCTCCCGGTGTGAGAAGCAGGATTTATTGAAACTGGTTTTCAGTTTTGATGAAGAGAAGAATGGTCGATTAAGATAATTTTTTAGTTTCTGAAGGTTTTTGGTTGGTGAGGATGGCATAGAATTTCAATATTTTCTCGTGCAAGACTTGAAATGGACGCTGATACCATTACAGATGGATCAGCTTCTAGCGAACATTTTAGTGCTGGTGAAATGGAGGCAAGTGGAGACATTACACGAGAAGTAGGAAGTGCAGCCAGAATTTTAACAAGGGTTGATCTAGATTTAGCGCGTTCTGCTGAGAAGTTGGTTAACTTGGACATACTTGTTTTACATGTGGCAACAAGAGAATATGATTTTGAGACTTTCGTTATAGTGGAAGAATTTGCGTCGGATGGTTGTGTTGAGAAAGCATTAGAATTTGACCTTTTATCTGGGTTTTTGGACTCTGAGATCAGAGAACTGGACAGTTTTCTGTTCACCCTTCGGAAGGAGATTCTTAGTTTCTATGGGATTATGTCTTCATTTGAGCAGCTTGGTGTAGCTTTCAAGGAAATGGAAGAAAATATGAAAGATTGTGAAGAATCCTTGAAGCAATCATTTGAGCAGATATCTGAAATAAAGGTGCAATCTGCCAACTTCCAGAGGATCTTATTGACCACTGCTGGAGACGAAAAATGTAAATATATTTGAAACATTTCTGAATTCTTTTAAATTATTTATTATTTCGGTTATCCCTGCATCCATGAGAACATTAAATCTGAAGTTCCCATATACAGCTTATTACAAAATTATAATTCTTAGTTAATTATTTGCCTTGTGTAATAATAACTAAGCATCTTGGCAGGGAAAGATGGCGAGGAGGTTGCAAGTTTAGAAAATGGCCATCTTTTAAATCTGAAAACAAGTATTAAAATGCAGACTGCAGAACATCAGAGGTATATTTTGAGGATGCTGGAGAGGTCTTTGGCTAGAGAATTAGAACTTGAGAAGAAGTTAACCGTGTCAAGAGGAGCTGAAGAAGAATTAAAACTCAGGCTGCAACAAGAAGTTCACTGCATTGTGAAAGAATCTGAAGTTGCCTGTGAAAGATTGTTTGAAGCAGATTATACCGCAGAAATTCTTTTGGGAATTTCAAAAGAACTATTGAGACGAATCCAGATAATACAATTTAATTTGGATGGTTCCATTCAGAGAGAAGGAGAGTTGAGATCTAAATTGCAGAACTCTGAGAGCACCATTAAGGAAATGAGAATTTTGATTGAAAATTTGCAATCTAAGGTTTTAAAAGCTGAAAGTCAGACTGAGAGAGCCAAAGAGAAGTGCACTCTATTGCCAGAATACAATTCCAAACTTAGAAGAAATAAATTATCAAAGGTGTAGAACGGAGTGCTTGGAAGCATCTTTTCGTCAGGCTGAGGAGCAAACACGGAAAGTGCAAGGTACAAGCATTCGGACCAAATTAATAGCTTGGTTACTACTTGACTTTACTCCTAAAAATCTTTTGGAGCCAAGTAACATATTTCTTTCTTTCTTTTTCCTCCCTTTTATTCTTAAGGTTCGAGTAATCTTAGGGAGTTTCAAATTTTCTATCCTGGATAAAAAAATCTTGTAACTGAAGGCTATTTAGTAATTTTAAGTTCATTCGCATTGAAGTCAATTTTGTATCCTATGTTGTCTGTCAAGATTTTAAGAAATGTCATGTATTAATAAAATATTTAGCAAAGCCTCGTGTTATTCTTTTGTAGAATAAGTTCTGGTTTTTCAGCTATATTTTAATTCCTAGGATTTGATTTGCATATACTATTTGTTTTCTCCAGCCCTAATTTCTCCTCCCTCACCCAACCAAAAGAAGCCATCTATGCGTGGATTTGATTTCTGGTAAAGTATTTTGACATTTTTTCATTGTCATATGAATAGTAAGGCATACTAAAAGATAGTAAATTTGATTGCTTCACCATAAGTCAGCTATTACAAGCTAAGAATTCTGTGCAATGCATATGCAGATATCATCATTAAAAATGGAGAAAAAGATTGCAGTAAAGCATTTGCAGCAAATGTACAAGGATACCTACTATGTTTCCAAATGATGCCAAAGGAACTGTCAAATAATTTATGTTCTCTGAGAATGATTCCGAGAAAGAAAATTCCACTAATAGAACTACTGAGAAAAAAAGGTATGCCTTCAGCTACCAGTTACAAGGTAGGTGGTTTAGTTTATATCCGTGGTTATTGGTATTCAGTTTTCATGTTTAAATATGTAGGAAGTAATTCAGAGTTTAGATAGAGTTGAAGGAATTCTTTTTGTTTGCTAGGCATGGCTTGGGTGCACCTTTCTTTGGAGCCCTGATTGAGGCCCAATAGGTCATTATGAATCATCAAATACAATAAATATGGATTGATGGATATATAGATTGTTTTGAGGCATATCAGATGTATTGGCTGAATTTTTATTTGCATGGCTGCTCTTGAAAGTATAGAATATGAAAATGACAATATACTGCTTATCAAATCCAATCCCATGGCTGAATAAACTGGAATAGAAGGGGATAACATAATTTTTCTGTTGTGAAAGGTAGTGTATTATATCCTATAAAGAAGTCCTAATATTTATCTTTTTTTATCTATTTGTTTTTGAAATAGAAAATCAAAGAATTGATTTCTAGTTAATACGGAGATTGAGGCAGAAGTGATAACAAGTTAGGTTTCTCAGACATATTCACTACTAGTACTCATTCATAGGATCTTCTTTTATTATCCTTACTCTCTCTAGATACACATTCTCATTAATTTCAGATTATGTACTTTTAACTGTCATTTTAGAATTTCATTGGAATTGTCAATCGTGGTTAGACATCCTGCCTGCCTGAATAGATACAGTACTCTCTGTTTTTAAGGGAGCAATGTACCCAGAAATACCCTTGAGACCAAGGTGGGATATATCTAAGCTTGAGACTAAAAGAATATAGATGCAAAGCAGCTTAATTCCAAGTACATCTTAGGAGTTCTTATATTAGTGATTTCAGCTTTTGAAACCTTTCTTTTAACAGTAGAGGAGGTAATTTGGATGGTTTTGGTGATCTTGTCCTTAGGCAAAGAGAATTTGAAGATGTGGTCTCTCTCTCTCTCTCTCTCTCTCTCTCTCTCAGAGTATCACGTGCTTGTCTATGTGACTACGTTGTAATGGAAAGGCTGTAATTTCTTGTGACCCCTTTGTTGTAATGATAGGTAATAGGTTCTTACAATAAGTTTAATATCAATGTCCCAAGTTTATTATGAAGAAAGTGTCTCTTGCCATGAGGCTTTTTGGTTTTTATGGGACCTCTTCACCCCAACCCCAGAAGAATAAAGACCCCAGGTATGGGAACAAGTCAACATTAGGGGAAGCAAAATCCTTAAAGATGGGTTTGGTACCATTGGAGTGGCAGAATAGTGTTTCCTACATGACCTAATTTTTGTTAAAATGAAAAATACCGACACAAACACAAGGTTCATAAATGCATGTTGAATCACGACTTGCAGTGAAAGAAAATGACAGAGAAGGGGAAGAAATCTTGATTGATAATTCAATAATAATGTTGTAAATATAATGAAAAACCTGTGTTCCACATCTAAGGGTATTTCTAACGAATAATTACTTAGAATAATAAGTAAAACTGATAAAACCTACTTTAAATTTAATCCTCAAGTCTTTAGATTGTGAAAATGGAAATATAGGTTCTTACCACTACCAAGTTTTTCAAGAAAATGCATCTGAAGAGCTATTTGCTCAAAGAAACAGTCCTCCATGAATCTCTTTCTGCTTTGTAATACCAATGAGTTTGCTTTCATGTTGCTCTTTTGCTTTTCAACACTTACTATAACATGCCATAAAAATAAAGATTAAACAGTATTAATAAGAAAATAAAAGAGATGCAAAGATTCACATGGAAATCCTGACACGGGGAAAAACCATGGGGGAGCACAAGGAGTATACAGTATAAACAGAGGCAAATAATAGTAACGAGTCATAAAGAAAATATGATACTCTTGGCATTCAATAAAACCTCAAATATAATCATTCAAATACTAGGTATAAACCATAGGGAGATTGGCACTCACCAAATCACTGGCTGAAATCACAAATCAGAAAACTTAATTTTGGAGTTCCCAATTCACAATCACTTCATTCAGATAGTTGTTCATGTTGTCTGGACGTGTCTGCAAAATATTAGCCCATTCAGAGATCAACATGTAATGAGGACTTCTTCAGATTCCCGAACTAAGTGTGGTAGCTTACTGTCTTTACCCTAGAATGGCTTTTTTTCTCTCCTCTTAGTTCGGAATCTGCAGCTGTAAATCTTGATAAAAGGCAACTTCTATGCCTGCTTCAAGATGCAAAACTTAAGTGGTTGGGCACAATATGAACAGCCACGATTCGAGTGTTATTCAGAAACTACCAAGCATCATTAACTTCCATTTGGATGATAACTTTAAATGAGCATAGGATGACTAATAATCTGAATTGACCAAGATAATCCAAGTCAAACTTCCTCCTAATAGGAGGGAGATCCAGTAGGATTTTAATACACTGGAAAAGGAATCTCAAACTTACTTTTTTTAGGATGTTAGAAAAGCAAGAGACTGCATATGCAAGATGACATAGCATAAGCTTGCTATCAGACACATAAACGGTCCATCTCATCTCACAAATTAACATATCCAATTTCTCACATATCTCTTTCATCTTGGATATGTTGATTTCATCTTGTATATCTTATCACTTTCCTCAGAACCTAGATATGTTGATTTCGTCTCGCATTTATCTCAATCCGGCTGCTGCCTAGTTCTTTTTTCGGCCTACCATACCTTATCACTTTCCTCAAATTTGAAACCTCAGTCCACATCTCTACATCAGCATAAATATTCAATAGAAGAACATAGGCTGAAGAGTCCTCAGGGTCCAATTGCAGAAGAGAACTTGCTGCTTTTTCTGCCACCTTGACATTCCCATGCATCTTGCAAATACTAAGCGGGTTTCTCCGAATCACATCATCAGCCTGGAAAGGCATTCTGATTTCTTCAATAAAGCGTCAGTGCATCAGTAACTTGACCTGATATACCTAGTATATCCACTATAGATGAGTAATGTTCCAACTGTGGATCTAATCCATTGTCAGTTTGCATTGAGTTGAAGTAGAACAACCCTCTTTCAACAAGACAAATATGTGCACAAGCGTGAAGAACCGCCACAAAAGTTGCATGATTTGGTCTTATGTTCTGAAGCTGCAGTTTCTTGAAAGTTAGTAAAGCTTCTTTGCCAAGACCATGATTAGTGTAGGCACAAACTATACCATCCCATGTAACAAAATCTCTATTTAGTGAGTTCTCAATCGTCAACCTAGAATTTTGCATGTTTCCACCCTTTGAATACATGTCAACTAGATCGCTGTTAATGTACACATATGATTGCAAGTCCTGCTTGATAATTTGATCATGGATCTGCTTCCCAAGCCCTACCATTGCTAGACTAGCATAAGTATCAAAATTGTGGCAAATGTGAAATTATCAGGTTTGACTCCCATTTCTAACGTCTTAGAAAAGAACTTTTGAGATCCCTCACTTTGTTCATGAGATGACAACCCGGACAGGATCGTCTTCCATGAAACTGTTGTCTGTTCCTCTATTCTGTAATGAAGTTTCTCTTCATCTTCCATCACTAAGCACTTACAGTACATATCCACTAGAACACTTCCAACAAATGAGTCCAACCCCATCCCGGACTTGAATAACTCTTCCATGGATCTCCCTACCAGAGTTCAGAGCTTGCCTACTTGTACGAGCTTTTAAATACTGCCACAAGTGAATTAATCTTGTTCCTTCTTACTTTTATTCTGCTCACAAGCAGCAATTATTGCATTCCAAGAGACAGCATCCCTTGTTTCCACTCTGTAGAATAAACACCAAGATTCAACCAGTTCTCACATTTTCCATATGCATCCAAAATGGCATCCATGTACTTGAATTCCCTCGAGATCTTCGTTAATCACTGCACAGGCACTAAATGCACCAGATAGGTTTGTTTCATCCAAATTAGGACCAAACTTCAACAAGTGCAGGAATAATTGCAAAGCTTCAAAGCGACAATAGAGCATATCAGCAATAAATGCACCATAAGATTGCAAATTATGGTTTGGCAACAAATTGAATACCTTCCTCGCATAATATAATTTGTTACATTTTGCATACATATGATATCCAACCTCAAAGAGACAAACTTGCACAAGACCTCGAGCCCATCTCCCTCTCTCTGCTTCTCTTTGAACAACTCTATCCAACCTCTTGCTTAATGTAAAGAATAAACATTGCATATTCTTATATATTTTTATCTTCATAACTCTGAAAACTTGTCAAATTCTTCGAGTTCACCTTAAATAAATATAAAAGTTTTAGAATCATGTATAAGGTTGTCCGATTGTAGAGGAGTAAAATGCATCTATTTTAGCAAATAGCAAATATGGCTTTCCTAACTACCTAATATAAGGCAACAAATAAAGGTATTCTGTGGTTCATTATGGAGAAGTTAGTGCAGCATTTAATTTCACTTTTTAAAGTTTTATCTTCCTATGGCAAAATTTTAACCTGCTTACTTTCATTTATTTAAGTCTCTTTACTTGGATGTCATTGATACTAGAAGTTTAGGCAAGAGTTTGCTAATGGCTAATACTACATTGTCAAACTTAGAAAAAATGCAATGCTCATTGACACTAAACTTGAAACTATTGCATAAATAACATTTGGTGTTAGACGTTGTATATAGTTCTAATACTAGATTTAAATTAATGCATTGAAAGAATGTGTTATATTGTATTATGATAGATAGTATTATCCCCATCTCAACTTTTAAAAAGGTTACATCATCATTATGCTTAGTCAGCATATATCGTTGCTACTAGATATCGTCGGTTTGGCAATAACTGACAACAATTACATGCAATATGTTGTCAAGAATGCCGTGTGCTGATGAACCAACAACAATTACATGCAACTCATCGTAAAAATACAATTGTTGATGAACTGACAATAATTCCATGCAGTATGTAGTCAAGAATGCCACTTTCTATGATTATAGACAACAATTACATGCAACATGTTAAAAACGTCAATTGTTGATAAATCGACAACAATTCCATGCAATGTGTTGACAAGAATGGCACTTCCTATGAATACAAACAATGATTACATGTAATGTGTAGTTAAAAACATCAATTGTTGATGAATCAACAACAATTCCATGGATAATGTTGTCAAGAATGCCACCTGTCAATGATTGTATGTAAATTTATTATGTGTAACTTTAAGTTACAAAAATAAAACTTAAATAATTATACAAGACAACCCTACTTCATCTCAAGCTCTTCTTAAACGTCCTTAATTTTTACATCTATATCTAATTTAGTCCCTATTTGATAAATCAAAGTTAACAATTAATTTTATTAACATATTTTATGGGATTTATAATTTTTTAATCATATATTTCATCAATTTTTATCAAAATTTATTAAAAATCTGATTTTAAATCCCTACCAAACATGGGCCTATTTATTATCTTATATTCCAACGTAAAAAAAACAAATGAAAGGACTAAAAAAAAATATATATATATATATGGGAAAATTGCTATCATAAATTAAAAATGGGGAAGAGAATGGCAGAAAGACTTGGAAAAAGTCAAAAACTCGGTAACCAAACCCGGTTCCATTATACGACGTCGTAAAGAAAACCATATAAGGAAAATATCCTTCGCAAAACAAAAATCTAAACGTCAGAAGTAGACAAAACTCTTCACTTTTTCTACAATTTTTGTCATGGCGGAGGTATCAAACCTCCACCGCTTCAACCACTGCCAACCACCGCAGCAACAGCAGACCAGAATCCCAATTTCCAACCCCTCCACTGGGCCTCATGAAGAAGAAGAAATCTTTGACCACAGTCCATTTGTCATCGATTTGGATTCATTATCCCCTCCCAATAACGCGAACCCCTCTCTCTTCATACCCAATGATTACGACAATAACTTCAATATCGGGTTCGATTTAAATATAGAATCCGAAAATTCGGTTTCTGATTATGCGGATTCATTGGCGGACCCGAATTGCTTTTTCTGTGGAGGGGAATATGAGGAGGAGATAAATTTTGTTACGGATCTGTTCGAGTCTCGTGAAGCCCATTTTCCCAACCGCCCGATTAGGGAGTTTGATTCGGGTCTCTCGGAGGATCTGGGCATGGAACACGGGTTCGGTCCAGGTCTCGTGTCAGCAGCGGAGGTTTCCCCGCCAGTGGGGCTTAGGGTTGTTGGTATGGATTCGGAGTCTGAATCCGATGAAACCGAGGTAAATTCCGGGTTTATTGACAATAATGATGATGACGGCTTTGGGGTTAATTATCTCATTAGTGAAAATGAAAGGGAAGAGTTTGAATGGGAGGAGGTAAATGAGAGAATCCAATTTGATGAAAGTGAGAATTTGAATTATTTGATTGATAGAATTGAGGAAATCTCAGTTTCGTCGGACTTTTCGTCCTCGGAAGGTGAAAATCTAGAGTTAGGTGATGGGATAGGGGGAGGAGGAGAGCGGAATATTGAGTGGGAAGTGCTCTTGGCAGTGAATAATTTGGACAGGAATATTGACTTTGAGAGCCAGGAAGAACATAATAATGGGAATGAAGTTCCTCACCTTGATCTTTCAGAAGACTATATCTTGACTGTGGAATATGGTACCCTTTTCGGGCAATTGGTCGAGAATGAGAATAATTTAACTGGTAGTCCACCTGCTGCGAAATCCGTGGTAGAGAATCTACCTTTGGTGGAGTTGACAAAAGAGGAAATGGGAGAAAATAATGACACGGTTGTCTGCACCGTTTGTAAGGACGATGTTTTGATTGGGGAGAAGCTGATTAGAATGCCTTGTTGTCATCTTTATCATGGGGACTGCATTGTGACATGGCTCAAGATTAGGAATACTTGCCCTGTTTGTAGGTATGAACTGCCTACAGATGACTTGAATTACGAGAAGAGGAAGACTGAGAGGAGTGGTGTGAGAATTGCTTCTCGCTCTGTTGATGATCTTAACACGAGGTACAGTTTTGAACTTTTGCCTTGAAAAGGTGTATTAGTCTGTAGAATATGGCAATAGTGGGTATATTTTACCTTTTCAGTTAGCATGAATTTCCTTTTTGCATTGTTAAATGACGAGGTAGAAAAACTTGTTTATCAATATTTGATTGAACTTCACTTGAATTTGTCATTGTATAAATTCTATTTTGCGACGCCATGTGTAATGGTATAGTGAAAAATTCAGATGAATGGAATTTTAGAGTTTTTGAGTCATCCTGATTTTCTGGTTTGACGCTTACGATGAAGTTGTTGATAAATATATCTACACTTTTATCGCGTTTTGATTTTAATTGGTTGGGTAGGTGGGAATCTGTCCAGAATTCGTGTATTGTGTTGATTTGTCAAGCTGAAAAACTTGGGAGACCCAAGTTTGTATTGGAGTAGGCAGACTTTCGATGTCTTCTTGAATGTAATTTTTGTGTAATTTTGGGGGCAAGCTCCGACCCCCGGATGCCAGTTCTCATTTAAGATAAGGAAAAGAAATAAGAAAAGATTGCCTGAAGAGGGATGAATGGGTGGATCAAGGAGCAAATTGACTTTTCATTCTGCATTGAGGAAATTTTTCTGGTATCTTACATTCTTAGACGAGTATAGCTATTCTCAGATGATGACTACTGACTATGAAGCAAATATTTTGTTTGCATACCCAATTTATTAGCATTTTCTTGAATTAAATTTCTTGTATGCAAACATGATTCATTATCTCCATCTCCCGGCATATGTTGAAGTAGAGTATAAACATGCAGTTGCAGACTTTTCAAGACTCATTCTAATAAGCATATGTAATTTGTCATAGCTTTTGAGCATTTTGGACAATCTAGACAAAAGTTGTACCAAGGATAATGCCCTTAGCTCTACATAGAAATTCGTTGAGTATGCAAGAATCTTTCTTGTAGTTTAATCTTCTAGCATTCACTTGCATCGCTAAAGCTAGAGATATTTCCCAGCAGCGTCAACTTCTATTCATTAATGCTAGTTGGACATTCTATATGAGGTGTCAGTATCGTATCTTATCAGCTGAAATACCTTGACGCAGATGAAGACCTAGGTTTGTTTTTTGTTTCTTAATAATGTACAGAAGAAAGAATATGCATGTGTGTAAGCTCTCAGTTTATTATTTCCTTTGACGAGTTTTAAGACAGTTCGTTTTTGCAATTGGAACGTTATTAGGAGACTATTTTGCTAATTATTCAGCAGCAATTAATAACTATCCTAAAGATATTTTGACGCTTCTCGTCATGTCAAGAAATGTTGTTGCGGAATCTTGGGGTGTGATTATTTCAGTGTCCTAAGCATGCAGAAAAAATGTTACGCAAATATACAGAGAGCAATGTCCACAGTAAAGGGTGGTATACACATTGATCTAGGCATGAAAAATGTCTAAATTGGTATACACCAAATGAATTGATCACTTATTTCGCGTAACACCACCTATAATCTTTTAGTTTCCAACATTTTCCAATTTTCTGTGTAAACAAGACTTTAATATTTCATAATAAAATGTTGATTTTATTTTTTGGCGATAGCTCTATTTAGGAGTAGATGTGGGTTGAGTTGGGTCGACTTTTTTTTAACACAAACACAACCTAACATGATGGATTTGATCTAAGGCCCCGTTTGATTACACGAAATTTTCCATGGAACTTGGAATTCGAATTCCAACTTCCACTTTTGGCCTGTTTGATTGACAAAATTTTCCAGGGAATTGATTTTCCATGAATTTCTAGGTACAACACCTTAAAGCGTGATTTTCCAACTTTTTTTTCCTAGGGGATAGGTGGTTTTTGGTTTTCCATCTTATTTTTATTTTTTATTTTTTGCTTTTTTTATTTTTTTTTTAATTGTTGGCAATGGGAACAAATTTTAGGAATAATTGTAAAAGAGGATATCCCTGAAATTGACAATTTCCACGTAAAACAAAGTCAAACGAACATCAAAAAATACTTTTACTTCAACATTTTCCACGTGAAAAATTTATACAATCAAACACAATAATTTACAATTTCCATGAAAACAATTTCTAGGTAATTCAATTCCCTGGAATTCATTTTCTTTCCATGTAATTTTCCTACTTGTAATCAAACGCACCCTAAAGTCAAATCAATTCAACCCAATTATTGGTTTAAATCCAAGACAATGCAACCCAAACCATCAAGTTTGGGTCTGTTTGGATTTCTGCCTAATTATAGATGGATCTTATTATTATTATATTTTTTTTGTTGGACAATATTTTAAAGTTTGAAATTACTTTAAAATCCCCACTTTCTTAACACCTATATGAGGACTTTTTTTTTTTTTTTGAAAAATAATGTATAAATAAGTTTAAAATTATGAAGCATTTTCTTTTATTTTTTGAGATTCATTCATTACATCGTAACGTTCTTAATTTTTACTTTATCGTCAAATAACTTTGCATTTGTACATAGTGTTCTTTTTCAATTAGTCTATATAAAGAAAATGGACGTCTAAAAATTTTAGGTCCTCTCTCTTATCTTCATTATTGTGTCTCTTAAGTATTTTTTTTTTAATTCATTGGCTTGGATATTAATTCATAATCAGAGGCCCAACCTAACCCAACCTTAAATTTGATTTTTCAACCCAACTCAACCCAATTGAATTGAAAAAATCGGGTTGGACAGGTTGAGCGGTTTGAATTGGATTTTGTCCAATCCTAGCTCTATTATTATCTTCAAATATCGCTCTCTGATTTGTTGATATGCCGCAACCTAGCACCTCGATCCCGTAGTGCTCCAAACAAAAAAAATCTCCGCTCTACCTCGAACCGACTCTTAATTTGACATTGATTATTGAGTTACTAAATAATATAAAACTCCTAGATAGAATGAGCATCTTCTTCTCTCTTTAGTTAAAAATTTTATTTTTACTTTCGATTATAATATAAATATTTTGGATATTACATTTTTTTGTTATTTTATTGTTGGGTTTTGAGGTTATAGATTTAGTTCAAGAAAACCCTTATGAAAAAATTATTTAAAATGCACACAATTGGAAGACCCAACTACAGTATTAGAATGCGACTCAGGTCTGGAAAGATGTCAAGTCCTTTTTTTTTTGCCTACAGATTGACCAATAGTGAAATCGTTATAAACTTTAGTGTCTAAATGGATCAGAAAAAAAGTTACTGACCAAATTAAAATTTTGCTAAAACATTAGTGACGACTCGTGAAATCACAATTTTCATGTAAAATGTAGGATTTTAGAGAGACTAGTATTATATAATTGATCTTGGAGTATATATAACTATTAGTCATGTAGTATGTGATGTCATGTTGCATGACCTAATGTCTTCAGAGCTGACTAAATGATTTCTTCTTTGTTATCGTTCATGACTCATTTCAATACTAATTATGATCGGAACAAATGACTTGAATTTGTTCTCTGACATGACAACTAGAGAACTACCAGAGCTCTAGTCGAAATAGGCCTCAATGTATCATTCAAATAGTGAGTTGGTCTCTTAACTCTTAAAAAAAATGCGAAATTGATCTTCATGAACCTTTCATTATATTTATTTAATCGGTCTTCAATGATTGAAAGAGTGAAAGTTATCTAACTATCTTTCTAAACATCACATGCTTGATGCTTCTCTCGTGTCCAATTTTATGAAATTAGGCTTCGTGGACCTATAAAATTTGAAGTGAGGAAAGTTTCATTATGATGAATGTGGGAAAATCTAGACGGTCTTGTTCATTACGGGACTAATTGTGAAACAAAAATGAAAGTATGAGGATTAACCTTCTCATTTTTAAAAGTTGAGGACAAACTTGTTATTCAAGTTATAGGTTGGGACCAATGAACTAATTTTAGGTAATTTACCATAAGAACTCGACACGGGGGCAAAAATCAATAGTTCCTTCACCATAAAAAGATTAGGAAAATGCCTCCTGCACAGGATCTGTTGCACAGACCCTGTATAGGCGCGCACACACATGGGGATGTGTGTGCGCGCCTGTACAGGGTCTGTGATGTGTGTGTGCGCCTGTACAAGGTCTGTTCATAGACCCTATGCAAGCAGCACAATTGAAAAGATTATCATATTTTTTGGATAGAACAAAATAGAACCATAAATGTTTTGTTTACACCGAATAAAGTGAAAAAAACAGTGCCCATTTACTTTAAATAACCAAACACCTTTCTATCCACATTCTAAGTGGATCAAGAACTTGTAACAAGTACGTAAGCCCATTGTTCAAATGTGTCCAAAATGGCTGTAATTATTCAAATGAAGCACCCACAAATTATATAAATTATTTTTAAAAATGTTTTTGAAGTAGATAACAAACAAATTTAGGATTATATAATAGGGAAAACTAATAATGCTGGTTTATTTATGTATTTTTTTAGGTAAAAGTAGAGACTTGAACAAGAAGATGATTCAAGAAGATAAGCAAACGATGAACTTATCCATACTAAACCAATCTTTGAACATCTCTTGACCTCATTATGTATAAGACAAGAAACTTTTCTCAATTTAAGCATAATAATTTTTGTTTCTGATGATACTGTCACAATTATATAAAACAAGATTTTAAGGGAAAAAATTTATTGCACAATACTTTGTTTGTTGTTTAGGTTGGAAAAATGGGTTCGGGTTACAATTATGTTCCGACTTTGTTCTTGATCCTATAGATCATCCTGTTCCTATTTCAAGAAAAGTATTTTCAAATTGGTAAAAGAAAAAAAAAAATCGATGCTTCTGAAAGACAAACAATAGTTTAATCCCATATACCTAAGCAAGTTGAGACAAAAGCTTTGATTGGGATGAACACTTGATTGCTGTATGGAAAATTATTTGCCTTCACTACTACCATGGAAGAAAAAACTTTTGTCAAGGTTACTCGAGTGGGGTGCATGAATGGCTTACATATGGTAACAAGTGACAGTACCACAAATTTGAGAGCCCCATCATGCGATGGGCCAAAGCACCTGAATAAAGTTTCCATTGTGTATTATTTATGGGTTTTGCTGCAAAAACGGGGGGACAAGGATTAGATCCAGGGCCTAGGTGGCGCAATCTCAACCCTCGATTTAATCTTGGAAGAAATAGCAAAAATCCATTATTTATACACCTTATATTAATCTAACAAGTATTTTTCTCACATTATTTTTTGTAATGTTTATACATAATTGTGTTTATAAGAATAATTTGAAGTGAGCCACTCGAGGAGCAAGCTATTATAGCAAGCAGTTAGAGTAGTATGGAGTTGAGGAGCAAGGCAGTAATTGTTAAATTTTGTGCCCAAATTAGGGTAAATTTTTTGAAAAATATTGTTTCCTTATTTTTACGTGATTTTATTGGAAAAATATTATTTCCTTTATTTTATATTATTCTTTACATTATTTTCTTCTTTATGATATTTTTAGGTTTTGGTATGACCTTATAAATATATGGAATTTCATTCATTTTAGGTGAAACTTTATTACTAAATTCTTGTATTCTCTCCACACATTGTCGTTAATAAAATATCGATTCCTCTTCTAATCTCTCTTCAATTTCTTTACTTTAATCTTCTTTTCGTTGTTGTCATCATACATATTTCATATTGTTCATTATTTTCAATTCTTGTATCGCCATAGGGTCCAAAAAGTAGTATCAGAACAATTCTAATAGCTTGTTTGTATCAACAAGTAATATCAAAGCTGAACTATAGGTTCTTCGTGATTTGATTGTAATTTTTCATAGGTTACTACATTGAAATATGATACTCTGTTGCTAGATTGCAATATGAGATTTTCATTGTGGCAAGTAAAGATCAGGACTGTGCTGGCGCAAATGAATTTAGATGATACTTTGCTGGGTTTTGATAAAATAACGGAAATACAAGATGGCTTTATCGTAGATTCATCTTCACCTTTCCAATAACATTCTGCATGAGGTATTGAAGGAAAAAATAGTGGTTGTTTTATGGTTAAAACTGTAGTTGTACATGATCAAAAGTCTAATGAGCAAACTGCATCTAAAGTAAATGTTGTATTCCCAGCGCATGACAGAAGGAGGATCGCTAGAAGATCACCTAGCTGTATTCAAGGAAATCGTCGCGGATCTGGAGACATTGGAAGTCAAGTATGATGAGGAGGATCTGACCTTAATCCTGTCGTGCTCACTACCACCTTCGTACACATCGTTCCGAGACATGATATTGTACAGTGGTGACACGCTTACCATTGAAGACGCTTAAGATGCTTTGTTCTCAAAGGAGAAGACGAAGCATCTGGTTGGAGCTATATCTAGAGATGAGGAAGCTCTAGTATCTCATGGTGATCGACGGAGAGGTAGATTGAATGTGAACTTTAGCAATTTGTATTGCTTTTACTGTAGGAGGAAAAGACACATTAAAAAAGATCGCGATAAGTTGCAGGCTAAATGTTATTTGGCTAAAAATCGTGGGAGGCAATCAAATATTAGGACGAGACCAACGTTGTTGAGGACTTTTCGGATAGTAGAGATGTAGTGTTTACTGTATCTCACATGGAGTCTAAACTTCACAAGGAGTCAATTTTTGATTTAGTTCCATATGTGTCTCAATTGGGACTTGTTTTTGGCAGTTAAGCAAGGTAGAGTTGTCAGAGAAAACAATCAATCTTGTTGGGTTACTGAAATTGATCGGGGTCTGATTGAGGTTACATGATGGGATAATTAGAATACTTGGCCAGGTTCGACATATTCCAAACTTAAAGAAGAATCTAATCTCGTTGAATATTCTGGATTCAAATAGGTATGAGTTCTCTGGTGGAGATGGAGTCCTGAAGGCCCGAAGGGATGTCCAGGTTGTACTAGATAGATGGAAGAGGTTTTAGTTGTACATCTTGTAGGGGCTCGCAAACCAATTAAGAGACATCAGGACAAGTTTGGTACCATGGTGAAAATTCAATTTGGTATTGCAGATTTTGTGAACGACTCTGGGTCAGTTCAGAACATTGCTTAGGAGAGTGTTGGTAATTCTGCTTTGCCACCAATATCAGCGGATACATCGTGTTCAAATGCTAGGGTTGGATCGATTGAGTGTAGATGTAGTGTTGGAGATGTCGAAAATGCTTTAGGTGTATTTGAAGGTGTCAGTTCTTGCAGCGGGCCTTTTGATGAAGCATTTTTTGTGTGGTTTCTACTACAGGGTGTACTTCGACCTAGTTTGGACAATTTTAATTCCTTGTTGAAATTTTGGGAACCTGGGATTAGGGTTTGAGTGTTACTTGGGGATGTCGGGCAGATGATGATGTTTTTCGTAAGGTGGGGAGTTTCGGTTGCTCTTTGAGGAGTTTTCTTATTTTGATGCAGTTGGACATTTTTCAGGTGGAGAAATTTTGAAACTTTATTCGTTGTGCCAGAATTTGAGTCAAAATGGAGATTGTTAGATTTTGTGCCTCAAATTAGGTGATTTTTTGAAAAATATTGTTTTCTTATTTTCACGTGATTTTATAGAAAAATATTATTTCCTTTATTTCACATTATTTTTTTATATTATTTCCATCTTTATGATATTTTTAGATTTTGATATGTCCATATAAATATGTGACCTTCATTCAGTTTAGATGAAACCTTTTGCTGAATTCTTGTATTATATCCACATATTGTCTTCAATAAAATATTGATTTATCTGCTAATCTCTCTTCAATTTCTTTACTTTAATCTTATTTTTTTCGTTGTGATCATACGTATGTCATATTATTCATTAATCGCAATTCCTGCATCGCCTTTGGATCCAATAGTAATAAGATAGAAGGAGCCAAGCTATCGGTGGAAGAGAGGAGGTGATTAGGATAACTAACTTGAAACTATCTACTAGGAAAATGACTACATAATTATGGTGCATTTACATTAACATCTAATAGAATTTGAAAGGATACAAAAGATTTACAAATATTTCGTTAGAAGATACTGAACGCAAAAAAAGAGAGAAACTGAAATTGACATGAACCATTGTAGTTGCTGACAAATGAATTGTTTTGAATTTTCTAAATCGAATTTAATAGAAAGATCGAAATGATTCATGTAATCGACTCTTCAAATCATGGACAGTACAAAGAGACTGACAGTGAGTTAGTGGGTGGGTGAACTTCGCACCTGGCGAGAGCATGTCCCAGCAGGGAGAATTATTATCATGTGCCTACACCTTTTTTAGTCAGCAAACCTTAAATCACATATGGAGAATTGTTTGTTTGGTACTAAAAGGGGGTGTTAAATCCAGCACCCTCCGTGCAGTACCCTGACCGTTAGTTTAGGACTCTGCCTCTATTTGATTGATTCCTTTCACATTTTATGATTTCCACAAACGCTCCTTCAAAATATAGTAATTTTCCTTTTCACCCAATTACTAATTTATAAAAGTTAGAGTTATAATGTGAAAGATGACGAGATCAAGCAGGATTTGTGAAAGATGGATAAGATCTAGTGACATGGGGTCGTGCCTCAAGTGGGTAATTGGCATTTAATCATTTCTTTCACATCATAAGAAATGTCTTTCGGCCAATAGACTCTTTTCATTTTCTATTTTTCTTTTCTTTTCTTTTGACACAGACAAAAGGAGAGGAAGATATCAATCCTTAAACTCTCGAGACTTTAACCGTAAAAACAACCACCCTTAATCAACTGGGACAGAAGGAAATGATTCACCTTTTACATATGCTTCTCTTTAAATTATCGACAATTATTTACCAGTGTAAATTAAAAATTTGTATCGATTAATCGTGTAATGATTAGGAAGGGGTTGCGACGAAGAACATATAAAGATTGCATATTATATACGATCAACTTCTTCATGTTCGAGTTATATAATTTAATATACGGGAAATAAAACAAAACGTTGGGATAGATTATTTGTAGTGGATTGAAACCAACTTGTCCATGGCATATCTTTTTGTACAAAAGTTGATTCCAAAATTTCAAGTTTGTATATCATTACTCATGAATTGCATATCACTCCAAGAACAGTTTTCCAATGGCAAAAAAAATATGCTTGACTGAGCTTAAAAGTAAATCAAACATTTATTTTCATACGCTTTTGAATATGTTACATTTTTTTTATGCAAAATAAAAGAGTTATTTAATTTAACAATTAAATATATTTTCAAAAGAAAAGCATGGTTTCAAGTTTTACCAATAAAAAAATATTCAACTATACTCACTAAAGGAAGAACAAATAATAAATCAGATTAAGACAAGAAAAGAAAGAGGCGTCAAAATCTGTCTAGTGCTAGAATAGGCCATTTATTTTGGCCACTGAATATGTAAGGAAGCTACATGGGATCATTATGGTTAATTGATGCATTATAAGTTTCTTTTGATTAGTGGAAAAAAATGCATTTCAAATACCACCTTCCTACCCCCACCCCCCCCGGGGGTCCCAAACCAACCATGCAACATCCCTGTGAACTGCATACAAATGGTAATTTGTGAGGTTAATATTATACCTAGTTTTCATAGAAGTCATGATCAATTCAAAGTGCACAACACCTTTCTATTTTGTTCGATGTATAGTACTGAATATAGGGGTATTAAATAGGACGATTGGAATGGACTTTTAAACAACATAAGAAAGGTAATTCATGAGGTTAATATTGAACCTAATTTTCATAGAAGTTATCTACAATTTATTAAAAGTGTGGATTGAGTAGAAACTTTTAAATTCTATCCTTATATATTTAATATAGTAACATTTAATATAATTTAATTTCGTTTAGTATCCATTTAAGTTTAATATTCTATATTGGAATACTTAAAATTTTATATTAATCAAATTAATTTAAATTATTCAAATTAAGTATATATATATATATATATATATATATATATATATATATA
>NC_036246.1:3929437-3937228 GCF_002742605.1 Olea europaea var. sylvestris
AAAAAATATAAAATTTAAAAAAAAAATATATATATATATATATATATATATATATATATATATATACACACACACATATGTATATACATATGTATGTATATGTATATATTTATATATATACATATGTATGTATATGTACATATATATATACATATATATGTATATGTATATATATGTATATATACACATGTATATATATACACATATGTATATACATATGTATGTATATGTATATATATGTATATATACATATATGTATATATATACACATATGTATATACATATGTATGTATATGTATATATTTATATATATACATATGTATGTATATGTACATATGTATATATGTATGTGTACATTAGTTTAAAATAAATGCTATGGATTAATATGATTAGTATGTAAATATTTTTTTTTTTTTTTTTGCTAAATGTGTTTAGATAAGATCTTTTTTTTTTTTTCCCCTTACTTTTTAAGGTAGAAATATTATGTTACTAACAGAATGAGTAATTTTTATTTTGAAAATCATTTATGAACCTTTAGTTTACTTATAAGTGAACATTTTAAAATTCGTCAAATGTACATCTCTTAATTCTACTTTTCTTCGTGTCCATCTGCACTATAAAGCTGGTAGATGTCACTGTAATGGTTGAAAATAGTGCCCAACCAAATGTCTAGCATAAACAAATAGGTACCCAAAATATTAAGTTTTAGTTTATTTAACATTTTCATATTATGCCCTTGTTTGAGCCTCATTCTTTTCATAAGAAAGAATTTTTGAATTGTGTATTTACATGTAAAATGTACAGTTAAAAAATAAATAAAAGTTTTGGATTTATATTTAATATTATTTTATTAAAGAATGTGTGATTAAAATAATGTCAAAACATTATTTAAGAATGTATTTTTTTTTTCAAAGAATGAGGCTTAAACAAGGGCTATGTATGCAATTTCATAAGATTTTTATTCTCTAATAATTTTAATTTTGTTTAATTACTTATATCATCTATTCCATACATAAGACGTGCAATGCACGTATTTACTACTAGTCTATATAAAATGCACACCACCATTCTACCTTGTTTCGTGAATAGTATTGGATTTAGGGGCATTAAATGTGGCACTAAGCAGTTCAACTCCACTATCGCCGTGTTTGACTAGTTTTCGCTCGTGCGCGCCTATGGGGTGAGGCAAGCTTGAAGCTACTTGCTCAGCCAAACTGTGGCTCGATTCACTCCACGAGCTCAACCCTTGGTGAGGTAGTTCGCGGGTTAATTATATGAATGGTAACTGAACTTTGCCCTATGTTATTACTTAGTCATTGAACTTAAAAATGTAATTCAATGGTCACTGAATTTCGTCAAGTGTTATTATTTCATAACCAAACTTTAAAATGTATCTCAATAGTTACCGAACTTTGCACCGTGTTACCTATCCGTCACTCAAATGGAAAAATCTGTTAAGTCTAACAAACGGCGTCAACTTGAATGACGGATGTGTAACATGATGCAAAGTTCGGTGACCATTGAGATACATTTTAAAGTTCGGTTATGAAATAGTAACATTTGACGAAATTCAGTGACCATTGAGTTACATTTTTAAGTTCAATGACTAAGTAGTAACATAGTTGAAAAATCAAATCGACCTCAATTACATTGGTACTATTCGAAGATTTTGTACTTTTATTTAATTTATTTTTTTTTTGGTCAATTTCTTCTAATGTTCCAACTGTTTCTCTTTCAATCTATTTATGCGGAGTTTGAGACATGGTGAACTGATACTAGTTGATCTAAAAATCAAACGTACTTTTTCAGTGTGATAAATAAATATTAGCAACAATTCCATTTTTTTTTAATTTATAGGTCTCTGATTTTCCGTTTCCTCTTTTTTTCCCTTCATTTTCTTTGATTTCTTTTTTAATAGAGGTCGATTTCAAAAACTTAGCCCTTGTTTGATCCATATTTTGAGAGATAAAATGAATTTTTGTATAGTATATTGATGAGAAACGTGTAGTTAAAAAATAAAGAAAAGTTTTAAATTTGTGTAATATTATTTTATTGAAGAATGTATGGTTGAAAAATGTCAAATCACTGTTTAAAAATGTATTTTTTTGAAAGAATGAGACTCAAATAAGGGTTTAATAATTCAATTTAAAAATATATCTTAATGGTCACCAAACTTTGCCCTATGTTACTATTTAGTCACCTAACTTAAAAAAAAATAACTCTATGGTCATTGAACTTCTTCAAGTATTACTACTTTATAATCGAACTTTAAAATGTATCTCAATGGTCACCGAACTTTGCATCATGTTACCAATCCGTCACTCAAATTGACGTCGTTTGTCGGACTTAATGGATTTTTCCATTTAAGTGACGGATGGGTAACAATGTGCAAAGTTCGGTGACCATTGAGATACATTTTAAAGTTCGGTTATGAAGTAGTAACACTTGACGAAGTTCAATGACTATCGAGTTATATTTTTAAGTTTGGTGACTAAATAGTAACATAGGGCAAAGTTCAGTGACCATTCATATAATTAACCAGGTAGTTCGCACAATTCTTTTATTGAAATTGCAGATTTTACTCATTATAACTAGTCGGCTTGTCCTAGCGAGTGGCTCGTCATATTTAATACCCCTAACTGAATTGTACAATTAACTTAATGAGATTTAACTTTTCCATTTCCTTTTTAACCCATTTTAATAGTGTCTAGTCAACTTACTAAACATGTCATTAAGGACATGAAATACCAAAAATATTCTAGTTATAATAGTTTATCAAGACAAATAAAACCATCAATAATTGCACCTCTCTTATTAGGTTAGCATCCCCCCACTCCCATCCCCCACCACAATAATCCCTCACTCTCTGATGTAAGCATTTTTTCTTAAAAAGATTATCCACAACTAAACAAATAGATTGGCCTAGATTATGTATTCATGTTTTCCATGTAACCATTGACTACAATGGACACAAGACAGACTTAGATATATGCAGACTTCTGAATCATGCACAGTTCTGATACATGTATTTGGCATCATAGTACAGCGGTCTCATCTTTGATGAACTCTACTGTTACTCAAAGTGATAAAATGGGGCCACACGACCTCTTTCAATTCTATATAATAGCTCCTCTTCTCAAGTTTCTCTTCGCCTTCTACCAACAACTTCTACCTGATTTACACACTATGCAATCCAGTGAGGTTACTGGAATTCAGTATCTACTTCCTTCGAACCCAACTCAGTACATGGCAGGATATCAGTTGAACAGATTTTCCAACTCTTTATATCAATTTCAGATGACTCCCCAATTTCAAGAATTCAATCCACAAATAAAATGTTTAAGCGGTAGCTCAACTTCTGATGAAGCAGATGAGCAAAATATAATAAATGAGAGGAAGCAGAGAAGAATGATATCTAACCGGGAATCTGCACGAAGATCACGTATGCGCAAACAAAAGCACCTGGACGAGCTTTGGTCACAGGTTGTCTGGCTTCGGAATGAGAATCGACAACTCATAGACACACTGAACCATATCTCGGAGAACCATGATCGAGTCCTCCAGGAAAATTCTCAACTCAAAGAAGAAGCATCAGAGCTTCGCCAAATGCTTGCTGACATGCGGCTCAATAGTCCCTTTCCTATCCTGAGAGATCTTGATGACGATCCCTTGCCTTAAAAACTAAAATATTTATCCATCCTTTAGTTCTTGATTTCTGAAAATTTGCTTTGTTGAGATTTTAAGGCAGATATGATTTTTGTTTTCCATGTCTCTTCTTCTCTTTTGGGGCTCTCAATAAGAAATGTCACTCTTGTCTTCGCTTATGGTATCAAATGTTTAAGAGATGGGAGTTATAGACATGAATCCTCCATGAAAATTGATGATGTCTGCTTTCACTAAGGTCTATCCATGTCAATGTCAATATCAATGATTGTATCGTTGACACTCAGATTTTTTTGACAAAAAATGACCATGATGCAATCAAATAGCATAAAAAGGAACCAAAAAACAATGAAAAAGGAGAATTTCTACCAGAAGTGGAAATTATTGGTTCTTTCAGGCGAACTACAACAGAGAAAGCAGGCACACAATGTACTTGTACAAGGTTGTGGTAGACAAGTTGGTTCATATATAGTATAATTTAACAGAAAAGAGGGAAAAAAAAAAAAAACATTTTGTGGGTACTCGTTTTAGCTAAAAAATTATGTTCTGTTGACCTGCCCAGCAAAGTCAGGAAAACCTCAATTGCTCGAATAATCCTTACTGGGTATTAAGGAAACATAGTTTACAGTGGGTAAGGTGACGCATATTAGCCTTATTTCAGCATGGTATCTGTTCATATCGTTCGAGATTTTCATCTTTAGATTTTTCCTTATTTCACAAAGGAATCCTGCTGGAATTTGCTCGGGAAGAATTTCAATTTTCTATATAAAAGTGTGTTTTGCGTCGTGAGAAATTTCCGTAATGAAATTAATATTGTTATGGTAACAATCTATCACACCCTAAAACCGGAGAAGATCATCTTGCATTTAATAGTTAGAACAAGTTTCACGTACAGATCAAGAAACTACAAGGAGAATTACATAAATGGGCTGGGCTTATATTGACAAATGTTTCCAAATCAAACACGGCTCTTAATTTCAACCCACTGGCCACTAATCAAAAGTGAAGAATGACAGAGCTCTTGACGCCAACTTCTCAATCCTCGCCACCGGAATATGGCTCAATCAAAACCGGTGGATTATTGATGTCACAAATTGGAAATCATTAGCAAAAAGGAGCAGATATTTTCAAAATTACAGTAACAGACATATGGTTTATAGAGGTAAGGAATTGAGTTTGGTCATCATCCCTAAATAATTTTGATCATGTTCGAGGTCATAATTGATGAGTGAAACCATTCTATTGTAACCCGATCTTCCAATATTTTAGGTTACAAAATAGGTTGTTTCAATCGTGGATTACTATGAAGAAAAAATCGAAAAGTTACAATTGTCCCGGGTATTTGATTTAATATGAACATGTTTTAAGTCTGAAACCTTCGAATAGTTTCAAAATTGTTTCAATCAATGAGATATAACAATTTGCTGTGACCTTGTATTATAGATGTTGTGACATGTATTTCATCTATGTGACTTGCATTTAAATCCAATGACATATAGATTCTATCACATGTAGATGTTGTGACATGTATTTAAGCTCTCTATGACTTAGATTGTAGATATTGTGACCTGCATATAAATTACATGACTTGTACTTGAATCCTGTAAAATTTAGATCCTATGGCATATAGATGTTGTGACTTGTGTTTAAGCTCTTTGTGACCAGTATTGTAGATGTTGTGACTTCTATTTAAATCTTGTAAAATGTAGATGCTATGACATGTAGATGTTGTGATCTATATATTTTTGTGACCAAATTTTTCATCACCGTTTGCAAGCTTCCTAACAATCAAACCATCTTTTCGATTGGTGATGGAAGTTCATCTTTTGTGATTGATATAGATCAACGTACGTGAACCTGTAGGATGCTACAATTGTGACTTGTGACCAATTTATATTGACTTGTGACCTGTGAACAATTAGTAAATTGTGATCATTGCACATTGATTTGTGACCTATGACCAATTTACATTGACGTGGCCTGTGACATAAAATCAGAATGTAAAATGTGAACATAAATCAATTAATTGTGACCATTGTACGTTGATTTGTAACATGTGCACATTGTCCTATGACCTTAACTTGTAAAGGAAGATATGACATGTGACTAGTGAACTTGACACGTACATAGTGCATGTTGAATCGTGACATGTGACATAAATCATAATGTAAAACGTGAAAATATGAATCAATGATCTGTGACTCGTGACAAAATTAGAATGCAAAATATGAACATAACTCAGTGAACTATGACTTGTGACCCCTGACAATGACCCGTGACCTTAAATTAGAATGCAAAGTAAACCTGTGACATATATCAGATAACAATTCAAATGACATATATGTACAAATGAAAAAGAATTTACAACCTGCTGAAAATGCAAATACCTTCAAAAATGAATAAAATTTCATCACCAACATTAACAAACTAAAGCAATTGTATTACTCAAATCGAACACAAATTCCAGTCATAAATATTACAAATTTTTTAAACAAGAAAATTGATGTCGAAATAAAAATATAGTAGCCCATATGGGAACAATCAATCTAGCATGGTGCTATTTTCCTTATTCTTGCCCAGCGTTGTGACCTGCTTGATTTGCTTATGTTTAAACAGGGGGAGAGCTATATCCAGCCTAAACAAAACTCCAACAACTAGAATCTAACAAAGCGACCTGCTATCTTGATTCGGATGTTATCAGGGTCTGACCGTTTCATTTCTCTCAATAAAAAAATAGTGGATCAATTGAGGTTAAACCACAATTTCATGACAGTCCATGAAGTGTAAGAAACATGTATTTGCCAGTATATCTTATTGGGCTTTGCTGAATTTTGTTATGAAATTGATCATAACACATTTCGAAGCGTTTTGTTGTAATTTTTCAGTGAAAAACCAGCGGTCTTCAAGAATAATGTACTTCCATTCCTACATTATTTGTATAGATCAAGACAACATTAAAATCAAATATGAAATGGTAAAACAATCATGTTACAGATAAATGTACAATAATAATTCACTCAAGTCACACATATAAAAAAACCCAATCAGAAGTTCTAGTTCTTAAAGCAATGTCACATAAGGTAGATCACAGTTCATCATACTAGCCTTTTCAACATACATTGAACATAGTTTATTAGGTCACAATCAGACAGTAATTGAGGTTACAATACTAGTTTATGTATACATATAGACAATGTTAAAATAAAATATAGAATTGTAGAATAATCAAGTCACAAATTATCATACAATAGGATATTTCTCAGGTCACATACATAAAAAATTCAATCACAAGTTCTGATGCTGAACACAAATCTAAATTAATGTCACAAACAATGAATATTATTCACAATACTTGTGAACCATCAACTGTGACTTTCATAAATGGTCTTCAAATAAAATAAACAACACAAAACTGAAATTACCTTCTCCGAAGTCGATTTGCTTTAGATCCAAAACATTTCAATTTCTTGGTTTCAGGTTCTTTCTGTATTTTATCTGTCTTTCTCTTATATTTCCTATTTCTGGCCTCATATGCCTTCTTCCTCGATCAACTCTCCTTGTTCGAACCATTGTGTGGATTTTTGTGTATATTGTACCACAGAGAATAGTACAGAGAATGACATTCAAAGGAGATGAAGTTGTGTATAAATAAGAGAGAGAAGTGAGGTTTGATGTCGACAACGAGGAGGTCTCGTCGATTATGTTTAATGGCGACAAACGAACGTGAGATGAGCGAACGCCGAAAGAACAAAACGTGGATTTTGAAGAAGATGGAAGTTGTTAGAAATGGATTGTGAAAGATATTTTCCTCTTTTGAAAATAGAATCCCACTTACCCACGTCAATTACCTATAATTAGTTGAAATCGAATTAGTTAAACTTTATTATTAATTTATAAATAGTAATATTTAAAAAATGCTTTATCACCTAATTTGTGTATAAACAATTCTTAAATTTGATTTTTGAAATTGAAAGTTAAAAAACATGAGTGGGTGTAATTTCCTCATAAGGGAATCTAGGCCCACTACCCTCCAAAATATAACAACTTAGAATAGGATTTTGCTGTTTGTAAACCCAAAAAAAAAAAAAAAAAAGGAAAAAAAATTTTCGTAAAAAATAAGGAAAAATT
>NC_036246.1:3937329-3942329 GCF_002742605.1 Olea europaea var. sylvestris
AATTTTTTTTTTTTTTTTTTTTTTTTTTTGGGTGCCTGCCACTGTTTGATATCAGAAGTCTATATCCATTATGAAAAAATAAAATGTCAAACAAAGTCGTAGATTGAAAAAGCAATAAGCCCAAAAACAAAACTCCCGGAGGAAAAGTTAAAAATAGGTGGTTAGTCCACAATTCTAAAACTGTTAGAATCTGTATCATAATGACAGATTTTAACAAATTTACACGCCAAAAAATTGTCCTACCACATAAAACACTACTGCACACTTTATATACAATTCATTATTAAATCCATCATGAGAATAAGGGTCAAAAATTGTGGCTGGACCCATTATGCAATTGAAATTGACCCATTTTGGATTTATAATGAAAGGCCACTGATTTTGACAGTAATCAATATGCTAAAATAATGTGCTTAACACTTTGAGAGGATGCCTATTTTGTCATATATTATTCAATGCTGTAGCCAAGTTGAAAATGATCCAAAGACAGACATATTAAGGCTTTCAATTGAGAAAGATAACATCACACAAAAAAAAAAAAAAAAAAAAAAAAAAAGGCATAAAAAATTATCGTAATAATGAGGGAAAATATTGAATGAAAAAGATGACTGTATTTTAAATTGACAAATAATATAGTGTTATGTGACATTATCTAAAGTATTATTTAAGCCTTGATATACATGTAGTATTGTCCATTAGAAAAATACCCTTCAAAATAACAATTGTGCTATATATAAGTAACGGTCTACATACACATAATATAGTGAGATATAATTTAGTTAGAATTTATATATCCTCTATATATAAATCATTATATAACTCTATTATGTACAATTAACATTATTCTAAAAATAATTAAAATCCTTGCACCATAATCAATATACGCTCAAAAACTCGAAAGCGGTAAAGAAGCTGAAAAGGTATTCCATCGTGCATGAAACCTTGAAATTCCGACTCGACGAGTTAAGAGGATCATGAAACTAGACAAGGACATCAGCAAGGTTAACTCAGAAGACCTATTTCTCATCACGCATGCCATGGAGCTTTTCCAAATATTAATGCGTAACCTTTAAAATATATGTAGATTTAAATAATATGATTAATAAGATCGTTTTTTATTTTACATTTTTCACCATAAATGAAATAATATTTACTGAAATAATTATGCAATGTGTACAATTAATAAATCAAAAGCATACATCTGGTTTGTTTCTAATCATATGTGAATCCTCCAATGAAAGTCACATGAAGGCACCACGTGTGTGGCAGTGTTCTTGGCCGAGGCACTTTTCCATCAAAGTTCGGTTGTCGAAGTGCTGCCCTCAAAGCCGAACTCCTTCATGTCCGAGGCTCCCTCTTGTGGCCTGTGATCGAAGTGATTGTATTCTTAAGAGCAGATCTGATGAGTGTATCTTTAAGAATGATTGATGTGACGTTTTAAACTAATAAATGTTAGATATGTCAGCCTAAGAATATAGGGTGGTTAACCCCTTCTCGAATGTACTTGTCAATGTAATTGATGTGTGATAAGGTGATGTGAGACTCTAGTCAATTAGATGGAGCCACATGCTGATCAAACGATGACCACTTCATCCTAACCACTATAAATCACAACTTTTGTAATCTTGTAAAGGATGAAAAATATACATTCAATCATATATAATTATCTTCACTCTCTGAATGTTCGCTTAAGTCATTTTTTATTTTGATTGCTCTCGGTCGTCAATATTTCATTCTTATTCCCACATTCATAATGAGTCTTTGAATCTCCAATTGGGTACCCTTATAAGACCCACCGAAATTTGTTTATGCGGACTTCAACGGAACCAAATGCCTGTTGGCACATTTTTTGGTGTCAACATGGTTAAGTTGTAAAAAAATTAATTTAATGTTCATAATAATTTTTGTTGACTACCAATCATTAATTATTTTGATAAAAACTCTTTTTGAAAAAGCTCGATAAAAGTTTTATGCACAATAATCATGTCAAACGAATCCTTAATCATTTAGATATATAAGTTTTCCTCATGAATTTTACTTAAACTATTTGTTGTTTTAGTGAGTGGACTATGAGTCAAAATGTCCCCCAACCCACCAAAAAAAAAATAAAAAAAAAATACTAGTGCTTGAGGTTATCAAGCGACAAGCAATATAATTCCTTGACTATAATTCCTAGACTAGCGAATTTCAAAATTAGTGGCTTTCTGACATTTTCTAAAAGTAAATTAAACGTTTCAACACTTCACATGTTATTTCAATTATTTACAAAGAAACCTATTTAAAGGTATTTAAGATATGATAAATTGGAAAATATTGAGCATTTTTATAATTTTTTACAGTTTGATGAGATTTCAAAAAGAAAGTAGATAATTTTTTATTTTTTTGATTAATGATATTTTGATCCAATCTTATTTCGTCACATCATTCATTAATAAACAAATTAGCAAGTTGTGATGTACGTATAACAACTTAAAGAAATTGAAAAAAGCCTAATGTACAGAAACTGCGTTCATAGGGTCTGTACAAGCCCCCTCACATGCTGTGGGAGAGGATGAGGGATTATTAAATTATCCACTCCCCTTGTATTCAATCTGATCTGTACAGGATCTGTACAGCCAACAAAGTCGAATGAAATTAGAATGAGTAACATTATGCGTATAGGGACAGTTTCACAGAATTTATACCGGAAAACACGTAAAACACATGCAAATCAGGTGTGCCGTGGAAAAAAAAAATGAAAGAACAAAAGAGACCACCCTACTATCGTGTCATTCTCTCATTGGACAAATGTGTTAGCTGGAAATAATTGAAATAAAAATATCCCACCAACCGCAGCCAACCCCAACCAGAACAACGTATCATCGTTGGTGATTTTTGACCTGCCGAGATCCGTAACACTCTTCGCTCCATTTATATCTTTCCTCTTCCTCATATTGCTTATCTTTCGTCTTCTGGGCACCTGTGGGATTATTAAAAACATTCAATTGACCTCTGATCTGATCATATTAAACACTCAAAAGGTTTGGGATATTTTAATTTCCGATTTATTTTCTCTTGGATGAAATGACCGTTTGCATAGTGTTTTCTACTTTTTTGCAATTTAGATTTTGGTTGGATTTTCCTTTCCTGTAAAACTGTCTTTCTTTATTTTGGGTACTGTTCATTAAGATCGTATCTTGCTGAATTTGTTTGTAATGTTGTGGTATCAATTACAGAAAGAAGATCTAATCTAGTTAACGTTAAATTTTACTTCTTTCTTATCATAATTTATAAGAGCCAGGTAGGCCAAAATTAACATAACCTAACTTGGTTACAAATGATTTGATTGCAGTGGATCTTCCGGTAGGACTTGTTTACCGAACCCTAATTTATTTGGATTAAGATTTAGTTTCTTTTTGTATATAAGTTGATGTGTAGTATTATAACATTGATTTGCACATCTGTGTACTAACAAATAGTATAATTATGTTTTAATTTTTAAGAAAATCACCACTGTATTATGACAAATGGAAAATAACAGATTGTACGGCGACGATCCATTAACTGTTAGTACATATTTTTGTTTATTCTCATCTTTTGAATAAGAAAAATAAAGAAAAGGGAAAAGAGATTGTTGATAGTTGACATTTAATCTGGGTTTCACCTCGGTTAAATTTTAGAGAAAGTGAAGATATTTTTATGTCTTGTTTATCATATAGATATATGTCAATGGTATCAACAACCATTTTTGAGAAATTTTTTGCTCATGCGTCCTAATGAAGACTCAAGTTGCACGTTCAGTTTTACTTTCTCCCAAAGGTTTTTATGATTCATATTGAATAATCTTCTTGGGTAATTCTTTTATTAATTTGAAAAATGTTTTCCTCATGTACATGTGTATTTCTGTTATTCATTGCATCAGCTTTTAAATTTTCTTGAAAATACAAGTTCCAGTTTTGGCAGGAGAAAGAATGGCTTATCAATCCCCGAAATTAACGAGAATAGGCCTTGCTGGTCTTGCTGTTATGGGACAAAACCTAGCCCTCAACATCGCTGAGAAAGGCTTTCCCATTTCTGTTTACAACCGAACCACGTCTAAAGTTGACGAGACTGTTGAAAGAGCAAAAAAGGAAGGAAATCTTCCTGTTTATGGCTTCCACGATCCCGAATCATTTGTTAATTCAATCCAAAAACCTCGCGTAATCATAATGCTTGTTAAGGCTGGGGCGCCTGTTGATCAAACCATCAAAACACTTTCTGCTTACATGGAGAAAGGTGACTGTATAATTGATGGTGGAAATGAGTGGTATGAGAACACTGAGAGAAGGGAGAAAGCTATGGCTGAATTAGGTCTTCAGTACCTTGGGATGGGAGTTTCTGGTGGTGAAGAGGGTGCTCGAAATGGACCGTCTTTGATGCCGGGAGGGTCTTTTGAGGCCTACAAATACATAGAAGACATCCTCCTTAAAGTAGCAGCCCAAGTCCCTGACAGTGGTCCTTGTGTGACTTACATTGGAAGTGGAGGTTCCGGTAATTTTGTGAAGATGGTCCATAATGGAATTGAGTATGGTGATATGCAGCTGATTTCTGAGGCTTATGACGTCCTGAAATCAGTTGGAAAACTGTCAAATGAGGAACTACAAAATGTTTTTACACAATGGAACAAAGGGGAGCTTTTAAGTTTCTTGATTGAAATCACTGCAGATATTTTTGGCATTAAGGATGACAAGGGAGACGGCTATTTGGTAGACAAGGTCTTGGATAAAACTGGAATGAAGGGTACTGGTAAATGGACCGTTCAACAGGCAGCTGAACTATCAATTGCTGCTCCCACCATTGAATCTTCTCTGGATTCAAGATTCCTTAGTGGGTTGAAGGAGGAACGAACAGAAGCGGCAAAAGTCTTCAAATCAGGTGGTTTTGGTGATATTCTGACCGATCAGGTGGTTGATAAGGAAAAATTAATTGATGATGTTCGGAAAGCTCTATATGCATCTAAAATATGCAGTTATGCACAAGGA
>NC_036246.1:3947329-3987171 GCF_002742605.1 Olea europaea var. sylvestris
GTTTGATGTGCAAAATTTTCCATGGAATTGATTTTCCACCCAACCCCCCACGTGACCACATTTTCCAGGTTTTTAAGGAATTGATTTTCCTTTGATTTTGGTGGGAATTGGATTTTCCAGTCTTTTTTTATTTTTTATTTTCGACAATGGAAATATATTTTATCCACAATTATAACAAATTATATCCTTTTAATTGACAATTGTCATGGCAAACAAAGCAAAATGAACACCAAAAGATCCAAAATTTCAACATTTTTCAGGTAAAAAATTATACTAATCAAATACATTTAATTGATAATTCTCAGTAAAATAAGTTCTAAACAATTCAATTCTCTGAAATTCGTTTTCTTTCCACTCAAAACGGACCCTAAATGAAAGTGCACAGCAAGTAAATAAAGAAGAAAAGTGCATAAAGTAAAATACCTTAGGCGCTTATTATGTGTATGTATGAGCCACATTATTTTTTAAGAATGTCTTTTGAAATAGTAAATTGATGGAGATATGTGGTAAAAAAAAGTTTTGGATTTACGTGTAATATTATTTTATTGAAAAATGTATGGTTAAAATAATGTCAAATTACTATTTAAGAATGTATTTTTTTTTTTTCAAATAATGTAGCTCAAACGGGGCCTGTGTCTTGGGGCTGTCTATTAGAATGTCAACTTTATTAAGAGGAGCAATTCAAACCTTATATATTAGTCTATATCTTAATTTAATGTGGAATTTGTCTCTTAACATACTCTCGTAAGATGGTGACTTTTTTAAGTAAACCAATTTCGATATTCGTGTACTTATTTTTTAATCTTAATCGGCTCGAATTATTTGTTGAAATTTAACGAGCTCTAATATCATATTAAGAATCTTTTACGAGAAGTATCACAAACCCTTATAAATTAGTCTATATTTTTATATTTGTTCGATGTAAGACATATTCCTTAACATACCCTGCACGATGATGGCTCGTTTGAGTAAACCAATCTTAAGATTTGAATGCTCAATTTTTAATCTTAATCGGATCAAATTACTCGTTGGAGTTTAATGAACTCTAATACTATATTAATACTTAGGGTTTCATGGAATTTATCCCTTATCAGTGCTTTTGTTAGATTCCTCCTCGAGCAACACTTTTGTTATGGTGGGGACTTGTCTCGACCCAACCTGCCCCATTCATAGACCATATTGGTTGACCCATAAATAGAACAAGGCTCGAAACGAAAAGTTCAACCTGTCCTCGTAATTCTTCATATGGCGTTTATTCTATCGGCCGTGTGTTATTAGACGTACAACTTTGCACAATCTTTCGTTACTGTTCAGACGGTAGTTTATTAGTACAACGGGAATATCCCATGGATATGTCTTGATTAAGAATGGTGAACAGCAATGGTGTTCCACCATTTACGGTGCCAATTATGACCTTTTCCTCACAGATGAGTCACCACTCATCCCTTTTTCATCAACTACAACTAGAATTCTTAATAATTAATATTGCACGTCGCCTCGTATAAAGCATTCGAGAAATGAGTCTGACAAATGAATGTAATCGAAATTTCATTTTTTCCTTAGACACAAGAAACAAAGTCCAAGCAAACAACCCAAGTTTTGTATAAATTAATTAAGTATATGGTAAGGCAAGTACTAAGAGTTAGTCAATAGGGCACAAATAAGATCGACGAACAAAAATATAAATGATCGTCACAAATAATTCACTATCTTCAAAATAGGGTCACATAAGGTTTTTTTATGCAGAATTTAATCCCGAAATTATGCTTACAATTCCATATTGTATCGTGGGGATGGGTTCTTGCACTCTCACTCATATGCAACTTACCTAGAGTCTGTTAATGTATGTTAAAATCAAATAATCAATATTAACCGCATTTTTCATGAGTTTCATAACTTTTCAACCATACATTTCAAAAACTTTTATCACAATCTACTAAAAAATTTAATTTTAATCTCTACAAAACACACTTTTGATAGAGGCTAATTGATTCCTTTATGGGTCTAGGGTAGTACCCCCAACTTTTCTTCGTTTATACTTTATTATGAAACCCTATGGTGGAAGGGAAGATTCCCAATTGTGCTTTGGAGATACTTGGGAAATTACTTGCAGGGTGCAAACACTTCAAATAATTCCCAGAGTCAATAATTACAGCAGTATTGGAATAAACATGGGATTTAATTTATGATTTTGGCATTTAAAAAATTTGATGGCTCAAATTGCTTAGCAAATGTATTTAATTGGGTTCATAAAGTTTCCACTCTTTGAGTTCAGAAAGGTCACAATTTCATGACACAAACAAAAGCAATGAAAGAATATGCAACAAACGGCCCCTTTTTTTTTTTTTTTTTTTTTTTTTTTAAATGATCTCTTTATGTGTAGGTAGGTAGTATTCATTTTTCATTAATGGTCATAAATAGGTAGAGACAATATTTGAATTTAAGATTTATATCTATTCAAATTCTATATTGAATAGTTTTATTTTGAAGCTTACTTCAATTTTATTTTATTTTTAAATTTTTTTTTTACTTAAAATATGTAATGAGATGGTCCAAATTGGAGATGAAGATGAGAAAAAAGATGCTGCAAAAACAAATGAAGCACGACACAAGTGTCTGCCAATAGACACAGTATGAAGAAGAAAAAATGAGTCCTTTTTCTAAAATATAAGTTTCTTTAATGTCATCATTAATATGCTTGCGTTCTCAAGCCGCCGCATCCACATCCACAAGAGCCCTAATCCCCTGAAATCCTTTCACTTTATTCTGTAGGCTCGCTCAACACTTGCCGGCCCACCATTATTTTTTTCCTTAAAATAGGAAAATAGGCTACCTTAAAATAATTTAAATAGGTACAACAAAAGTGCTTGTAGTTTAAACAATAGATTTGGTGCAGACATGAGTTTCTTAGAGGACATTCCTTGTGGATGAGGTCGGAAGTTACTATCAAAATCAGATTTGGAGTCATTTAGTTGGAAAATACAATTGCCGTGAATATTGATGATAAAGAGATATGCTACACTTACAAATATGGGTTACAAAATTGATTGACAAAATAACATCCACACCAATTATTTCAAAAACAGATTTTTAAATCATTTCAAATCAATGGCCTGAATTTTGTCAACACACTTTGTAATACAACTTTTGTAACCCAACTTTGTACAAGTAGCCTTATTGGATGATAAAATCGTGTGGATTACCCTTACACTGGTAAGACCATCTTGCCTGATCAATCTTCTACAAATCATGACATAAACATGCCTAAATACCTGAAAATTGATTCCCCCAATAATAGAAATGATATGACTTTTGATACTAGATCCAAACGTCCGGTTAGATGATCGAAATTGCTCAAGTTAGTGATGTCTGTAACTGCAACCATTCCCAGGAAAGGGAGAGGCGTGGAATCGTTCGGTACCATTAACGTCGTTAGAAGTAGTCCAAGTTTCCAAGAAATAGTTCCTTTGCACGAGTAATAGCAGTTTGTTCTTAGCTATAATGATCGAGGGCGGAAATAGATGAATAATTCTGAACTTGGATGCCTTTTTATCACAGTTTTAACTCTTAAAGAATTCTAAAATCAATCAATTTTCACCCTGTTGCAATTTAATTAGTTGTGTTTCTTTGCTTATCTTGGCGGGTTATGAAATATTATAATCAGAATCAGAACTTGTGAAGAAAGGGAGATTGATTTCATATCATAACAAAAACACTTCTAATTTTACATTTCCCTGAAACTCGAAAAATCTCTTAAATCAGACCAAAATTTTTCCTGGCAGGGCAGGCAGTTTTATGAAGAAGCCGAACAGAGAGAATTAGGGATAGGAATTGCGAGGTGTGTCGGATTTTCTTCTCCGGCCAATATTACGACAAACTTGGGGCCGATATCTGCAGCCTTGGTGCTTTCGGGCTTCTGCATCGACTTTTCTTCATCACTGTTTGAAGCTCGTTTTCGATACGAACAGGCGAGGATGATTAATGCTACAGAGATGAGTAACAACATTAGGGCTAATCCACCAAAGAGGTATGGCAATGGAGAATTCCAATTCCAAAATGGCGTTGAAATTGTACTTGCAGGCCTCATCTCCGTTTCTCTCTCGGAGTCGGGGAGGATGTGATTTGGAATTTGCTGTGTAGAAGAAGAGAACGATGGGGGTGTATTATTTATAGAGGGCAAAACTTGTCAGTGGCGCAGAAAGAATGTACGTTTCATGAATACAAAACGTGAAACATTTTATTTATGACATTGTATTGATGTTATTCACGGAATTTGATGTATTTATATTAAATTCATACCCTCCAGTCCAATTCAATCATGTACAATATAAAAAATTTTGATTGACAACACATTATGGAAATTGATCAGAAGATGAAAAGAAGAATTTTGCTAGAATTTCTCTTTACTCATGACTTTTTCCAATCCGATTAAAAATAAGTGATAAAATGAGAGATATGATTACCAACTTTTTCATCAAAGTAGAGTTATATAAAATTGAGATCTACTGTCCAAAATTGAATGTTTAATTTGGTATCCATCAATGATTCATTGACACATTATTTTACACCTATCTTTAAGTACAAGCGACAAAGAGAAAAAAGTTAAACATATTAGTTTAAAGTAATGTATTAATGAATCATTACGTGGACAACCAATTTTAAACAAGATATCTCAACTCTATTATCTATTAGAGAGAGGAATCCTTTACCATGGAAACACTTGGGACTGGTCGTGTTTAAGCACAACTCAGAACATAAATAGATTGAATCAGTATAGGAGAATTGAAGCCCAAATCGACCAATAATGCAACTAAAATCGATCCGACCCAAACTTAATTGTTTTGGATAGCTTCGGTTTCATGATCGATTTACATTATCTGTCTCTAGCTTGCTCTGATCAAATCATCCAACGTGGTCCAGAACCTGTGTTTGCTATAGTTGATTAGGTTGTTGGTCTAGGACTAACGAATATGCTTGCTAATGAGACATTAAGATCCTGTTTGCGTCGCATTCTTTTAAAATAATACATTCTTAAACAATAATTTGACATTATTTCAATTACACATTCTTCAATAAAATAATATTACATGCAAATTCAAAACTTTTTCTTATTTTGTAACCACTCATTCTCCATCAATATGCTATTTCAAAATACATTTTTTCAAAATAACACATTCTTCAATAAAATAATATTACACGCAAATTCAAAAATTTTCCTCATTTTGTAACCACTCATTCTACATCAATCTGCTATTTCAAAATACATTTTTTCAAAAAAAATGTAGTCCAAACACACACTAAATTTCTTTGAGATCAAATTTGTAAAGCATCTCGAAACAAGGAATTCAAGCAAAATATTAAGAACACAAATTTAAAATCCACCCAAGAATTAAAAATAACACTGTATAAGGATTTATATAGAAACTTTGTTTAAAAGCACTAAAATTGAAAAGAATTCGAACTAAATTAAATGACAAAAATAGTACTAAAACTCAAAAAGTAGTGTTCGGGTTCTAAACGATCTCGACTGGTTAAAATCCACTAAACTGTGAGTTCAATGCGGCTTCATTCTTTGTTCGAAAATGTATTATGAGCCCAAATCAAAACTTAAACACAAATTCTACAATTCACAGTTTTTCTCTTTTTGTTCTTCAATTCACTCGGCCTTCTACTCTTCATCAATTTACCCTATGAAATCTAGAGGATTCTTCCATGTGTGTTACTAGGTTTCTCTCTAAAACGAGAGGAAGATGGGTGGCAGCTAGGGCCATGGCTAGCGTTCCGTTTTTTGTTTTTATTTTTGGGATGACAGGAATTAGATTTTTTTTTTTTTTAAAAAAAGTTAAAAATTATATTTTTTAAAGATTAAAAAAATTATTAAATACATATGGGTTAGATTGACCCGACTCGCTTCTGTTCAGGCTATATAAAGAGAAAGAGACTAAGAGCCTGTTTGGGAGTGATTTTAAGAATTGATTTTTTGACCGTTAGGAGAAAAGTGGGGTTCACCTGTGAGAGAAGAAGTCAAATATGACGGTTAGAATAGTAAAATAACGGTCAAAAAATTAATTTTTTTGAACAAAAAATCGCTCCCAAACAAGCCGTAAATATATTTTCAAACACACACACACACACACACACACACAAAAACGATTTCATATTATCACCAGTGAGTAATGTCTCCCATTAAATGCTGGGGTCGTTGGGGAAATTAGTTTTTCATGTGATTTAAAACTAAAATAAGGGTGCCCTTATTCTTCAGTATACCAAAATGACGTCGTGGTGCATACTGCATATTGCCCCACACACACACACACACACACACACAAAAACGATTTCATATTATCACCAGTGAGTAATGTCTCCCATTAAATGCTGGGGTCGTTGGGGAAATTAGTTTTTCATGTGATTTAAAACTAAAATAAGGGTGCCCTTATTCTTCAGTATACCAAAATGACGTCGTGGTGCATACTGCATATTGCCCCTCCTTGTTCCCCATTGTTACATTCGCAGACCCACCATGACATCCTTACTACACCAACCTAACCACGTTTTCTAATTTTTTTCTCGTGTGATTACAATATATAAGAAAATACAAGTATGTTTCTATTTGGACTTTATTAAAATTTTAATTTATTTTTTTCTCTTCTTATCAATTACACATTTTTTAATAAAATATTATTATACGTAAATCCGGAATTTTCTTCATCTTTATAACTACACCTTCTTCAAAAAATTACAATTCAAAAGTACATTTTTCTCATAAATCTTATTTACTTTGAACCCAAACAAGGACTGTATTTCACCACCACCCAAACAAATTTCAATTTTCTGAGTGATTTTTCCATAACCCTACAACGGGTATCAACGGATAGTGTTGGAAAAATTGAGTGATTTGTGCGTAAATATTTATCATAATATAATCAGTTAAATAATATAAACATAATTCAACAATAATATCATAAAGTCGTGTTGCCTTCCTTCGTACATATTCTTTCGTCACTATATAGCTCTACGATAAAACTCATGTAGCTGTTCTTTTATGGGCACGATCATAAGGAGATAAGTGAACGAAACTCTCATCGAGTTGCCAAAAGTATAAGAATATAGTATCGAATGTTTTCCTTCCAAGTTATTGTAATCTAGTTCTCATTTTCAGTGAGATATAACTACCTTTTTAGGGGTGGAGCCATGAAGGGTTCAATGCAGGCAATTGCCTACACTGAACTTTGGGCTAGAACCAATTCATTTTCAAAAATTCTGTAAAGTCTGAAGAGTGTGAAGAAAATCCTCCATTGTATGTGTAAATCTCCACTCCAGCTTCCAGCATTTCCAAAAAAATCCACATAATTTAGAAACCCCCAAATTTGCTACCTCTGGCTTTAAATTTAGGTCTGATTGGAAGATCCTACTTTAGTGAGTAAAAAAATGAAGTCTTCAAGTTGAGGAGTGTTGGAATACCAGCCCTATAAAAACTTTGCTATCCCAACCTTGTAAAAAGACCATGATTTGAACTCCCTATGCCCAAACAAATGGGCTGGAGGTGGCTCAAACAAACTTGGCACTTTTGAAGGTAAGTTATGTGACATTAAGTTCAAGGATCTACTAACCAAAGAGCGAAACTCAAGGTCGAAAGCTCAAAGTCGAGCCTTGATTAAATTATTCCTGCACTGGAAATTGTTCATGGCTCCGTCCCTGCACCTTTTATAGGTGAAAATCAATCCCCACAATTAAATCGTTAAAATAGAAGTTATAAGATGAATTATAATATTTTAATTGTATTAAAATTGATTATTAAAAAAATAAAAAATTAAATGGGTGAAATATTGAAAGGTTAAAACTTTTGTTTTAAGTTGCAATAGAGGGTGATGGAGGTAATTTAAATCAGACAACGATTTGTTGATGTTGGAACTTGGAAGAGAGAATCCAACATTATATTTCTCTGCCAAAAAATGTAATTTATGTTTCAGTGGGCTCACCAATTTGACCCAAAAAATCGTTTCTCTCAAATAATCAGGATAAATATCGTTTAAGTAGATTTTTTGAAAATAATTTTTGAAAAATATGATTTCTTTTAGTTGAGTAGTTAAAAAGTAGGAAAACATTATGAATTTACGGAAAAAATTTATTTTATCGGAAGAATATATATTTAAAAATAAATATTTACAAAATTATTTTTAAAAAATTTGTACCTTAGTCAATAATAAAAAATTGAGGATAAATTTCAAGTATCTATCATACAACCTCTCATTTTCAACTTGGGTAATATTTTCTAATGTTAAAAGGAGACTCCAGTCAATTGCCGTCAACTTCCATGAAACCCATCAGAAAATAATGTGGAATATTTTAATTGAAGATATAATATTGTCTTCCACTATAAAACTTGACGTGGAATTACAGCTGCTTTTGGACTAAATCCACGCCTTTTTACTCGCCCATTTGTCTGTTTTAGACCAAGTTTTCAAAAATACTCGATTATTACAAGTTTTCGAAGAAATTAACATGCTCGAGACGCCGCGGCTAAATACCTAATCCATTACCAAATATCAATATTTTTCGTGTCGTTTTCAGCTACACTTTGTTGCATTACTGGCCAGCTTCTCTTATTGAAAATTGAACTTATCTAAGAAAAATCACATTGAAAAAATTCTAAGATAAAAAGATAAATTTTATTAGTGCTTATTTGGTTTTATTATAATATTTTTATAATTTGAAATTAAAATCAAATATTTTCAATCACATATTCATAACTGATGTGTACAAAAATTATAACCCGATCCCGAACTTTCAAGTATGACCCGAAGTCAACACCTCGACCACTCTTGTCTTCAAATATCCTCTAAAAAGTGGTCGAGCCTAATAATCTGGCCCTACTAAGGTCAGGCCCACATGCTAAAATATTGTTCTCGTCTCGAGCCTTTTTACGTGTTTTAGTCCTCTATAACTCAATTACTCTATTTGATGAGGATAAAGACTCTAAATGGTTGAATCCTTCTACAACTCAACCATCAATATCTATAAATACAAGACCTAGCCCCATTATTTAGGTACGTTTTTACAATACAATTACAATACATACTTTTATATAATTTTCTCGTCTGACTTAAGTATCGGAGGGGCGACGAGGACACACCTCGTTGCCTTTGTTTCAGGTACTCGAAGGCTCCGTTCGTGCTCGATCTTAGTCCTCAATCTTGAAAAATCACAGGTACAATTTTTGACATCATCATTGACGCCGTCTGTGGGATACGGTACGTTAACCATGTTTCCACCACCTCCAAAAAGGCCATCAGAAAAAAAAAATTCTGGCAGTTCTCTACTCAAGAATAGCAAATACAGCAACCGACTAAAGAACGAAAAATGCCACAACAAGCTAATATGAAAGATGATATTTTCCAGCATGAAAACTGAAAAAATGGGTACATACATAGAAGAAAAAATTGCTATGGACGGACAATAATTTCGGGCAATTCCTCAACCAAGAAGCTCGGGGAGGAGGTTTCTGCTTTTCGAATGGTTTCAAAGTCCAACATAGACAAAAAGATGTACAGATCGAATTAAACTAAGGTCAAATTCGAAAACCCAGTTCTCAAATCCAGTTTTCTTCGTGTTTTCGTTCTCCTTTTGACCAAAACCACCAAAAATGAAGAAAAAGGGCTATCGGAAGAACGTCTATCAGTGAGCAAAATAAGAATAATTTTGGCACCATCTGGCATGATGACATAGTAGAGGCCGTAGTTACTCCTGGTGGGAAAGAATTAAAAAAATCCATGAATAGAAACAGAAAAGAGATGGGAGTTCAAGTGCTTTTAACCACCCGAAAGAATTTTCTTCAAATCAATATTCTAATACCCAACCCATGAGAAAGGCTACCAAGGAAAATTTTTGACGATCCATGGTGTTTGATTCTGGAATGAAGGCTTCAAAAATCGTGTCAAAAGGAAATAAAATATTTTCCATTCAACTTGAAGAAGCCGCCATGACAGCAGCGTTGAAAGTCCAAACACACCCTTTAGCATCCATTGTTGTATATTTACATCCATGTCCCAAAGCTCTTTTCATTGTTCATCTTCCATAGGTAAATCTTGTTTGATGAAACGCCGCAGCCTATGTCCCCGTCGTTGAGGCTACCTTAAGACATTGAAAACTCCGATGAACACCATTAAGGCAACAACCGGCATCACAATATTCACTCGTCCGCGGTCTAACTTTTGTCTACAATTGATTGGTTCATGCGCCTCTCTCTTGGGCCTCTTGGCTGGGACAACCTCTGTTTTAGCTGAGACCTCAACATTGATGATAAATAATAGTAATGTTCGAGTACGAGTGGCAAAATTCCTCTATTTGCTTGAAAAATTTACATCGATATACCGTCTGATTTGTGCATGAGTCATGCAATTTCCATGGTGACAAATTTTGGAAATATGTGAAATGTGATACTGTAATACTTGATGGTCTCGTGGATGGGCTACAAATCTTAATCATGCTACAAGAATTATATTTGCAAGTGCACGCAAGGTGCTCGAGCAAATGCCTAATAGAAGGCAAGCCTTAACTTGTGTTTTTCTCATTATGGAAGTTGCTTATTAGCTCGTGATTTTCTAATTATTGAAGGCGAGCCTTAGCTCATGGTTTTCTTATTACAACTGCTTATTAGCTTGTGATTTTCTTATTATTGAAGGCAAGCCTCAGCTCGTAGTTTTCTTATTATCGAAGGTGAGCCTTAGCTCGTGATTTTCTTATTATTGAAGGCAAGTCTCAGCTCGTGATTTTCTTATTATTGAAGGCGAGCCTTAGCTCGTGATTTTCTTATTATAGCTGATTATTAGCTCGCGATTTTCTTATTATTGAAGGCGAGCCTCAGCTCGTGGTTTTCTTATTATCGAAGGTGAGCCTTAGCTCGTGATTTTCTTATTATTGAAGGCAAGTCTCAGCTCGTGATTTTCTTATTATTGAAGGCGAGCCTTAGCTCGTGGTTTTCTTATTATAGCTGATTATTAGCTCGCGATTTTCTTATTATTGAAGGCGAGCCTCAGCTCGTGGTTTTCTTATTATCGAAGGCGACCCTCAGCTCTTGGTTTTCTTATTATCAAAGGCAAGCCTTAGCTCGTGTCTTTCTCATTATTGAAGTCAAGCCCTGCTCCACGCAGGCACACAAAACCCTGTCCCATGCAGGCACCACAAAGCCCTGCTCCGTGCAGGCACCTAAAGTCCTGCCCCGAGCAGGCACATCAAAGCCCTGCTACGCGCAGGCACCAAAAGCCCTGCTCCGTGCAGGCACATAAAGCTCTGCTCCGCGCAGGCATCTAAAGCCCTGCCCCGTGCAGGCACACCAAAGCCCTGCTCCGTGCAGGCACATAAAGCCCTGCTCCGCACAGGCACACCAAACCCCTGTCAAGAGCGGGCACCACAAAGTCCTGTCACAAGCAGGCACCAAAAGCCCTGTCACGAGCAGGCACATCAAAGCCCTGCTCTATGCAGGCACACCAAAGCCCAGCTCCGTGCAGGCACATAAAGCCCTGCTCCGCGCAGGCACACCAAAGCCCTGTCAAGAGCAGGCACCACAAAGCCCTGTCCCGCACAGGCACCAAAAGCCCTGTCACGAGCAGGCACTTTAAAGTCTTGCCTCAAGCAGGCACATCAAAGCCCTGCCCCAAGCAGGCACCTCAAAGCCCTATCACGAGCAGGCACTTTAAAGCCATGCCCCAAGCAGGCACATCAAAGCCCTGCCCCAAGCAGGCACCTCAAAGCCCTGCCCCGAGCAGGCACCAAAGCTCTGTCACGAGCAGGCACATCAAAAGCCTTGCCCCGTGCAAGCACCAAAGCCCTGTCCCGCACAGGCATCTAAGCTTTGTCCTGCGCAAGCACAAAAGCCCTATCATGCGTAGGTACCTAAGTCTTGTCCCACGCAAGTACCTTTAAGTTTGGCAATGTATCAAGTAAAAAACCCGACCATGGTCTATTCCGAGCTTGCCAGGCTCGACCTATTCTCAAATTCATCAGAGCAAAGATCGAAATATTATTTCACGTTCGGCTCGGGGGCCTATCCTCGACCTCAAATTATTGTCAAAACCCAGCCACAAGAGCTAGGGATATTATTTCACATTGGACTCCGGCTATGTTCTGGAGCTCAAATTATTGTCAAACCTCAGCCAACAAGCCTGAGATAAATATATTCAGAATAGGATTGAGCTTCCAATTAGCCTCCTATATGAAACTTTGTCTATTCGTCAAACTCATTACTTCCAAAACTTTTAACAAAGCTCGAAGTCGAGCTCGTTCTTTTCAACTTCTAAACAAGGTAGAGGTCAAGCTCTTTCACTTCAAGTACTGATAAAGCTTGAGGTTGAACTCATTCATGCCAAATTCTTTTACAAGGTTGAAGTCGAGCTCAGTTCTCTCAAAAATTTCAACATGGGCAGGATCAAGTCCTTTCTCTCGAAATTTCTAATAAGCCTTAACATTGAGCTCATTCCTTTCAAATTTTAAATAGTCAATACTTGCTATCCTAGACCTATGTGCTCGGGGGCCTATCAACTCGACATGAGCATGCCTATTCTAGAACTTAATATACTTATGCATCTCATACCAGAAACTCTCACATTGCGCATGAGCTCCTGACACGGATGCACGGGGGCCTATGATGTGTACAAAAATTATAACCCGATCCCGAACTTTCAAGTATGACCCGAGGTCTATACCTCGACCACTCTTGTCTTCAAATATCCTCTAAAAAGTGGTCGAGCCTCTTAGAAGTCGGGCCTAATAATCTGGCCCTACTAAGGTCAGGCCCACATGCTAAAATATTGTCCTCGTCTCGAGCCTTTTTACGTGTTTTAGTCCTCTATAACTCAATTACTCTATTTGACGAGGATAAAGACTCGAAATGGTTGAATCCTTCTACAACTCAACCACCAATATCTATAAATACAAGACCTAGCCCCATTATTTAGGTACGTTTTTACAATACAATTACAATACATACTTTTATATAATTTTCTCGTCCGACTTAAGCATCGGAGGGGCGACGAGGACACACCTCGTTGCCTTTGTTTCAGGTACTCGAAGGCTCCGTTCGTGCTCGATCTTAGTCCTCAATCTTGAAAAATCACAGGTACAATTTTTGACATCATCAATAACTATTACTTCATTATTGTATCCACATTCCATAAAATCCATAACTCCTCTTCATTATAAGTTTTTCCAAACGAGTAATTAGATTGTGAATGAGATAAAAATCTATCATATCATGACGAAGAGCATGATTACAAGTAGTAAATAAACATGCCTCTAGCATAAGTCAGTCCAAGTATTAGAACTTTGTCAAACGATATATAACTATAAAATCATCCATGCTCTTTATGAAAGCTGAAACTTAGCAATTGCAAAGTGATGCTTAAGACCAGGAGCAATAATTGATAGTAATGATTGTTGTGATTAAATATAGTTTATATTATCGAGAGCAATTAATAATAAATAATGAAGAAAAAAATAAAACATGTATAACAAATGATTTAACATGCTTCATATCAAAATGAGAGATACTGCATGTAGTTTGTTTTTTTTTTTTAGGGCCCGTTTGATTGTAAATATGAAATTGAATTGAATTGAAAACAAATTTCTGGGAATTGAATTGCCTAGAAATTGTTTTCCTGACAATTGTAAATTATTGTGTTTGATTGGTATAATTTTTCACGTGAAAAATGTTGAAATAAAAAAAAAATTTGGTATTGTTTCGCTTTGTTTTACATAGGCCTGGACAAAACCCCGAACCAAACCGACCGAACCTGACGGTTCTTCTCAAATTAAATATCCGAACTGGTATTTAAATCAAGATCCGACGGGTACAGTTCGATTCTGATTCTAGGCCAAGACCCGAAGAATCGAATAAGAACCGAATCTCCTCAATTTTTTTAATTTATTTATATTAAATAAGCAAAATTATTTTATTTTTTCTAAATAAATTTGTTAATTAGTTAATTTAGTTCAAACCACAAAATATGATTTTTCTATTTCTAATTTTCAGTTCAAAATCAGCTTAATCAAATTGACCTTAAATTTATCCAAATCTGTTATTCTACTTAGTGTCGTTTTTACTGGAGAAAATCGAATTAAAACTCTATCTCTCTTAATTATTTTGAACTCGCTATCTTTTTCTTCCTGTAATTTTAATAATCAAATTTATGAAGAATTCAGTAAAGAGAGACGTAAAAGACACATAAGATTAGACTACGTTATTTTGTAAGAGCTAATATTAAACATATCATTAATTAAATTAATGTAACTTCGTATATATTAATAAATTTAATTATAATACGAACCGATTGGAATCGAACCGGACCGAATGGAAACGAACCCGAACGGTTCCATAATTAAATTTGGACCCGACGGTTCCACTTACTAAATACCCGAAAATTTCGAAAGAGAACCGAACCAAATCGGACCATGTCCAGCCCTAATTTTACATCAAAATTGTCAATTAAAGAGATATAATTTACTGGTATTGGAGATGAAATTTGTTTCCATTGCCAAAATAAAAAAAAAATCAAAAAAATCATCTATCTTTTGGTGTTCGTTTGACTTTGTTTTACATAAAAAATTTCCATTAAAGGGAAATATTTTTTTACAATAATTCTTAAAGTTTGTTAACTTTGCCAACCAAAAAATAAAAAATAAATAAAAAGGGGAAAAAATATGCTACAGTAACCAGAAAACTAAGAAAATATCAATTCCCAATACAAGCAAGAAAATACAATTCCATGGAAAATAAACCATATCAAACACACAAAATTGAAAAAAAAAAAAAAAAAAAGTAGAATTCAAATTCTATTTTCCATGGAATTCGAACAAATTAAACAAGCCCTTGCTGTTTAGTTTGTTTTTACCTCTTTTTCTAACCGTAGTCGGCTATTCTTTTTTTTATAAAAATTGTCATTAACTACGACATATTTCTACCCCAAAATAGTTAATAATAGAACCTGTTAATGGGAATAGTGGGAAAAAGGGACCATAATGGAGAATAAATTTCAATAGCTATCGAACAAATTGACCCTATTGTCAACTTTTGTAATATTTTCTAATGTCAGTTCAAGGAGACGTAGGTCAATTGCTATCAACTTCAACGAAAACCCCTGTTAATTTAAAAAGAAAAAAAAAAGGTGGAAAATTCTATTATATTTTAATTTCTGTCTTCCTTGCTCTTGAGAAGTTGACGTGGGATTTCAGCTACTTTTACCCTAATTTCACACCATTAGAAAAATAACCTCTAGACATGTCCGATACGTCACAGCTACAAACCTAATCCATTACTAGATGTGATCAAAACCTTTTTACTCCTTTTTTAGTACAATCGGATTTTTCAATGGTCGAGATAACAACGAATAGATCAGAACAACTAAAAATAAAAAGAGATAAATTTAAATAAATTATTAATTTGATTATGTGTACATTTGTAGTAAAGAGTTTCCATGTCGAATGCTGGAGCACATAGATGAAAAAAAAAAAAACAAAAATCTGATCTTATTCAATTCAACGCTAGAGTGGCAAAATAATCATAGGGCATAGCAGGTCCACTGTTTTTCAGATATTGCCCAAAATTTCAAAGACTGGAGCTTTGGATATCAATTATTATGATTAGGGTTAAAAAAAAAAAAAAAAAAACAGCAGAATAATTGCATTTCATTGCCCTAGAATAGATGAGAAAATAAAAAACAGTATCTGTATATTTCAGAAACATTCTTTAATTTATTTATATGACCGTTAATTTACAATTTTCTGCAAGCCGAAACACGCCAAAAAATAATAATAAAAGCATTAAAAATTTTCTAAACTAGGAATCAAATATATGATTGTTCACACACAAAAAGTTCAGCCCAAGTCGAATAGTTTAAGGAATGAAACCCAATTGGAAGATCCCCAAAATCAAATAGCCCAAAAAAATGACCCAATCAGACAATGCAGGATAAAGGCCCAAATAGGGAAGCCCATGAATGCGGTAATACCATCGCCCAAGGTTGCAAGTCGCCCAAGATTTGAGCGAATGAATTGCCATGCAGTCGCCAGAGCTGTGACCCTGCTCCCGTCCAAACATTCGAGTTGCTCAGCATCTTAACAAACATAAGATGTTATGGTTACCCAAAAGTGCAGTTAATAAAGCAGTTATTGGGTAGTCCTATCACGTTCCACGATTCAAGGAATTCAATTGAAGACGGTTGAACGACAAAAGTAATGGCAGCAGTTAGAGAAGGCAGTTTCATGACAAGTTGGCTACTACAAGGAAAGTGGGTAGTTATAGAGCGATCAAGCAGTTTTTAAGCGGTTGATCACGAAGAGATCATCCAGGGAGTATAAAAGGAAGAAAAGACATAGAGCAAAAGACCCTGAATCAAACACTCTCAAACAGAGAATATGTAACTTTAAATTTCTTAGTTTAGATTTAAACACTTCTTTTTCAGTAACTCGTGTACTAGCTCCCCTTGGAGGCATTCTGTTTTTATTTTCCAATTGTAAAGTCATCGCCAATAAAAACACCCCTTTTTGGGACTTTGTCTCAAGAGGTTTGTCCCTTATACAATCGTCTGATCCCTTTTTAATTGTTAGTGACTAACTCGCGCGAAACAATTTGGCACGCCCAGTGGGACAGTGGTGTTTGGTATTGAAGATACAAAAGGTGAAACAATATGCCTCAGAGATCCAATAAGGAAGCAACAAGTCAGGGAGGAGTCCAGTCTGTGATCGAGCGATATGAGGAGCAGCATAGCTCTTCACGAATAGATGGACAGAATCAGAGCAGTAACAGTTGTCACGAATCAATGGCAGAGTTGAGTCCTCGAACTATGCGTGCACTACTTGGAGAACTCACACAAGATGTCGTTGAACAGGTAAATCTTCGAAATATTCATAATATGGAAAGATTTACCCAGAATGGGAATGCACATTATGACAACATGGCCAAACAACTGAATACTTTGAATGAAATAATGAATAAGTTAGTAGGCCAAATTTGTCAACCAATTATGCTTCTTGCAAACCATTTTCAAATTAGGACAATTGTGGGACATAATCCCCCAGTCCTAAATCCAAGTCAAGGGGTAGAACCACATTTCGGTCCCTCTACTTCAAACCAAGAGGATGGTGTAATGCCAAATCAGAATAATGGTAGTGGTACGCCTAACTTGGGGGGTAATCCAAATGTAAGAGATAATGTCCTAATTAACGGACAGAATACCCCACGTGTCAATGAGGGAATAAATGTTCAGGCTAATGGTAACAATGGCCTAAATCATGGTAATTTTATTCCTAATCAAGGACCAAATATCAGGTCTCAAGCAAATTAACCGGTCAACCAACCTGTAGGGATTCCATATGACCCCAACGTCATTTTGAGGAATCAGATTATGGAAATCGTACAGGACCAGATGGCTTTTGGGGTACGTCCTGTCATTAGGTCAATCTACACAAAGTCATATCCTGATTGGATAGACCAAACATATCCATGGCCTAGAGGGTATAAAGTGCCAGAATTCTCACTGTTTTCCGATTTAGGGGAGGTGTCTACTCTAGAACACATATGACAATTCACACTGCAAAGTGGTGACGTAACTGATTATCATAAAATGAGGCTTTTCCCTAATTCATTAACAGGAGTAGATTTCTCCTGGTTCATCAATTTGCCAGCGAATTCTGTTCAAACATGGTAACAATTGGAACAATTATTCCACGCTCAGTTTTATAAGACTGAGTCTGAAGTTACTTTGACCGATTTGACGAACCTACGTCAAATGCCAAACGAATGGACAGAAGGTTTCCTCCAAAGGTTCAAGACAGTAAGAAGTAAATGTTTTGTACCTCTACCTGAAAAAGAGTTTGTCAAAATTGCTCAAAGTTGTTTGAGCTTTGATTTAAAAAAAGAAATTTCAAGACAAGGAATTTTCTGACCTTTTCCAATTGAGCACGAACATGATTAGGTATGAACGATTGATAAGAGAAGAAGAGCAGATAAAAAATTCTAGCAAGGGGGCTTATTATAGAGACCCAAATTTTGATATTCATACCATCAATAACGAGTCATACGATCAGACCGAAATGTGTTTGGCCGAATTAGTCAAAGGAGACACATATACTTGTCCTATAATGGCTAAGCCTAGACCATCGGGTAAGGATGAGCCTATGAAAGATGAAAACGTAAAAGCTAGAACGTTCTCGTTCGATGTAACCAAAGCTGGCCTTATATTTGATAAATTATATAAGGATAAGCAGATAAAGCTGAGCGATAAGCATAAATTGCCAAACCCTGAACAAATTAAGGGTAAAAAATATTGTAAGTGGCATAATGCATGGTCACATTTGATTAACAATTGCTTGGTTTTTCGCCATGTGTTATAGGATGTCATTGAATCAGGACGAATTACGTTCGATGATAAGAAGAAGATAGCAGTGGATCAAAATCCTTTTCCACAGCCACTTGGAGTAAATATGGTGACTTCTGGTTTCAAAAACAAGTTGCCAAAATTCAAATTGGTTATAGATGATGGAGAAGAAGACCCTGGACCACATCCCAGTGTCTTCGAGCGTATTAAAGGGAAGGAGCCAAAAAAGGATGAAGACGTCTTGTGTGCAAGATGTAAAAGAGAAGTGAGTGGGAATACGGAGAAACCAGGGATATGGCAGCATCCCCATCGCCCTACTTTCTTCCCAAACGCTTAGCCTGGTAGAGGACGAGGTGCATCGTTCTATAAGGGACCACCTTTTGAGAGGCAGTTCAGGCCAGTAAATAATGGGAGAACATTCAGGTCGCAACCTCGCTGACCAAATGTATGGCATTCGTTCCAGTATAATGCAGGAATGGCGATACCCTTCAACGAGATGACTAGAACCCAACAGAGGCGTTTTCAACGAAATTATGGACGAATGATGAGGCAACAACAGGGAGTGCTACGTCCTAAGGCGCTTAAACTACTCGAGGTAGCCAATCAAAATGTTCTCAAAGATAGTGAAGAGACTGGTACAGATGAATCAATGAAAGAGTTGCCAGAAACTTCTTCTGGGAGATCGAAGTTTGAGCGAGACAGAAGGGATGGAGAAGATCCAGATCAGCCCCTTACAATTCAGTTCGGTACGTTACCTCCTGTTGTGGCTAATAACTATTTACTAGCCAATGAGTTCAACAATAAAGAGAAAGAAGAAGAAGAAAGAGAGGATAATGAAGGAGAAGCATGTATGCTGGAATATGAAGAAGGCCAGACTTCTAGAGAGGCGTACAATGGTGAAGAAGATGATGGTATGACAGACATTGAAGATGAAATCGACTTAGAAGCAGAAAGAAGAAGGAGAGGAGTATCGTGCAATACTCTGTTGAAGCAACTACATCGAGAGGGAGTTCGTAAAGTAGATTTATTGGGAGAACCATCTGGGCGTTCTTTTGATTTTTACGTGCTGTACGAGACGCCCAAAAGGAAGAAGAGATTGCCTCGCTCTGAAAAGTATGGATCACCTCCAAGAATAATGCTTCCTCCCACAGGTTGGGTAACGGACGAAAAATCATCAGAAAACAGTAAAAAGGAAATTCAGGAGACAGAGGCTCAGTGCGATATGCTACGTGTTGACTTATCACAATAGGATAACTCGATAGAGAACAAGCAGGAAGTAGAAATAGAAGCTGCCGAAAATGTTATTTTTAAATGGCCAGCCATGAAATTGACTAAACACTTAAGGCCGTTGTACGTTAAAACTCTAGTTAACGGCATACGTGTGGCAAAAGTGCTTGTCGATAATGGAGCAGCTATAAACACCATTCCATCTAGGATGATGAGGAAATTTGCAAAGACAGAAGGGGATATGATTTCAACAGAAGTCATCCTTACAAGTTTCAATGGAGGAGCAACTGTAGCTAAATGAGTTATGCCATTGGACATAACTATAGGTACAACTACTAGGACCACAGTATTCTTTGTAATAGATGGTCCTACTAGTTACAACGTGTTATTAGGAAGAGATTGGATACACGGAAGTCATTGTATACCCTCATCGTTCCATCAATGTCTGATTTTTTGAAATAACAAGGGTGAAGTAGAGGTGGTGCAGGCCAAGTCGTTGTATCTAACAGTCAATAATTAAAAATTGAGGATAAATTTCAAGTAGCTATCATACAACCCCTCCTCTTCAACTTGGGTAATATTTTCTAATGTTAAAAGGAGACTCCAGTCAATTGCCGTCAACTTCCATGAAACCCATAAGAAAAAAAATATGGAATATTTTAATTGTATATATAATATTGTCTTCCCCTATAAAACTTGACGTGGAATTACAGCTGCTTTTGGACTAAATCCACGCCTTTTTACTCGCCCATTTGTCTGTTTTAGACCAATTTTTCAAAAATACTCGATTATTACAAGTTTTCGAAGAAATTAACGTGCCCGAGACGCCGCGGCTAAATACCTAATCCATTACCAAATATCAATATTTTTCGTGTCGTTTTCAACTACACTTTATTGCATTACTGGCCAGCTTCTCTTATTGAAAATAGAACTTATCTAAGAAAAATCACATTGAAAAAATTCTAAGATAAAAAGATAAATTTTATTAGTGCTTATTTGGATTTTATTATAATATTTTTATAATTTGAAATTAAAATCAAATATTTTCAATCACATATTCATAACTACTACTTCATTATTGTATCCACATTCTATAAAATCCATAACTCTTCTTTATAATAAGTTTTTCCAAACGAGTAATTAGATTTTGAATAAGATAAAAATCTATCATATCATCACGAAGAGCAAGATTACAAGCAGTAACTAAACATGCCTCTAGCATAAGTCAGTCCAAGTATTAGAACCTTGTCAAACGATATATAACTATAAAATCATCCAAGCTCTTTATGAAAGCTGAAACTATGAGCTTGTTTGAGAGTGATATTGAAAATTGATTTTTTAACCGTTAAGAGAAAAGTGGGGTTTATCTGTAAGAGAAGAAATCAAATATAACGGTTGGAATAGTGAAATAACGGTCAAAAAATCAATTTTTTGGACGAAAAAATCGCTCCCAAACAGACACTATATAAAATATATGTTCTTAAATTTTCTTGTTCAATTATATTTACGAGTAAAATATATTCATTTAAATACTGAAGGATCTAGAATAGAGAGTACCATACCCTTTTTAGCACTTTATAGTAAGGGAAATGCTAGATGTACATAATTGTCTACATAAGAGTGTTTATAATTACACGTGACACTCGATCCAATATTTAATTCAAATCTCACACTTGCACATCAACAACCGGATGATTATTATATCACATTATGGACAGCATCATGTACAAGTAGAATTTTTCTTATAGCAATTGCAAAGTGATGTCTTAAGACCATGAGCAATAATTGATCGTAATGATTGTTATGATTAGTTAGTAATTTATATTATCGAGAGCAATTAATGATAAATAATAAAAAAACGAAAACATGTATAACAAATGATTTAAAGTGCTTCATATCAAAATGAGAGATACTACATGTAGATTGTTTTTTCTTAGGATCCATTTGATTGTAAATATAAAATTGAATTGAATTAAAAACAAATTTCAGAGAATTGAATTGCCTAGAAATTGTTTTCCTTGGAATTTTAAATTATTGTGTTTGATTGGTATAATTTTTCATGTGAAAAATATTGAAATAAAAGTGTTTTTTGATGTTCGTTTGGCTTTGTTTTACATAAAAATTTTCAATTAAAAGGAAATATTTTTTTTACAATAATTCTTAAAATTTGTTAACTTTGCCAACAAAAAAAATAATAAAAAATAAAAAATAAATCTGCTACAGTAACTGGAAAATCAAGAAAATACTAATTTCCAATACAAGCAAGAAAATACAATTCCATGGAAAATAAAGCATATCAAACACATAAAATTGAAAAAATGTGGAATTCGAATTCCATGGTTGAATTCGAACAAATTAAACAGGCCCTTAGTGTTTCGTTTGTTTTTACCTCTTTTTCTAACCGTAATCTGCTATTCTTTTTTTTTTTTTTTAAATTGTCATTAACTACGACATATTTCTACCCCAAATTAGTTAATAATAGAACCTGTTAATGGGAATGGTACGAAAAAGGGACCAAAATGGAGAATAAATTTCAATAGCTATCGAACAAATTGACCCTATTGTCAACTTCTGTAATATTTTCTAATGTCAGTTCAAGGAGACGTAGGTCAATTGCTATCAACTTCAACGAAAAACCCCTGTTTAAAATAAATAAATAAAAAAGGGTGGAAAATTCTGTTATCTATTAATTTCTGTCTTCTATGCTCTTGAGAAGTTGACGTGGGATTTCAGCTACTTTTACACTAATTTCACACCATTAGAAAAATAACCTCTAGACATGTCCGATACGTCACAGCTACAAACCTAATCCATTACTAGATCTGATCAAAACTTTTTTACTCCTTTTTTAGTATGATCGGATTTTTCAATGGTCGAGATAACAACGAATAGAGCAGAACAATTAAAAATAAAAAGAGATAAATTTAAATAAATTACTAATTTGATTATGTGTACATTTGTAGTAAAGAGTTTCCATGTCGAATGCTAGAGCACATACATGAATTATAGAAAAAAATAAAAATTTGATCTTATTCAATTCAACGCTAGAGTGGCAAAATAACCACAGGGTATAGTAGGACTTGTACATAGGAGCGTCCACGCCCCTCACATGAGGTGGGACCCACACGAGGTGGGCCCCACACCCATGTGAGGGGTGTGCACACCCCTATGTATAATTCCTATGTACACCAAGCATTGTTCATTTGAAAAACGGTGGACACCCTTGTGTACAATTTCTATGTATATCAAGACTAATTTTTTTCAGATATGGCCCAAAATTTCAAAGACTGGAGCCTTGGATATCAATTATTATGATTAGGGTTAAAAAAAATAAAAAATAAAAAAATCTGCAGATTAATTACATTTCATTGCCCGAGAATAGATGAGAAAATAAAAAACCATATCTGTATATATCAGAAACATTCTTTAATTTATATATATGATCGTTAATTTACAAATTTCTGAAAGCCGAAACACGCCAAAAAAAAAAAAAATTAATAATAATAAAAGCATTAAAAAATTTCTAAACTAAGAATCAAATATATGATATATCAAATTAGAAATATGTTACTCTACGTAATACAATATCTCATTACGGATAACTTGATTTACGTGTAGCATAATCCATCAAATTAATAAGGAAAACGTTTCTCAAACTTCTTCTGTGTGACGGGTGGAGGCCGCACCGGCAGGCTTTCCCAGATACGAAGGGATGGTTTCTCCGGCCATGATCACGACAATCCTCGGCTCCATTTCCGGCTGTAAAACCCTATCAAAGGGCTTAGCCAGCTTTTCTTCTGCATCACTTGATGATTCACCGGTGGAGGAGGATTTTCTGGACGAGCAGGCAAGAATTGTCAATGCAAAAGCTATGAGTCCCAACATCAGTGCTAACCCACCAAAAAGATACGGAACTGGAGAATTCCACCGCTGCAATCCAACATCATTTACGTCGGCGGTGGCAGTGGCGTTCTGTGCTGCGGCTGCTGCCCACATTCCTTTTATGGATTCCCTCTCTCTCTCTCCAACTCTTCTGCTCTATAGTGTAATGGTTGCTCTTTCTCTCCCTCTCTTTCTCTATATATATACACGTGTAAGGATTGTCTGCTTTCCAAGTATCTTCATTTCACCGTGTTTCAAAATTTACCCTTCCATAATAACTTTATAATCACGTTATTAATAAATAATAAATATTTAAATATACTTCTTCTCTAATCTCGATCTATTTAATTGAATTCAAAATATAAAACATAATTAGCCCTTATTTAGTTTAATTAAAAAGTTAAAAAAATTTAAGTTAAAATCAATAATTAATTTGAATCACTCATATCATGAAATTCATAATTTTTATTGATTTTTCAACCATCCATTTTATCAATTTTATCAAAATTTACTTCAAATATGATTTTTAACAAAATCAAATAGGTATTATATTATATAGTTTAATTCATAATAAGAGGTCAATTTGATAATTTTGTTAGTGGGATTGTGGCAAGCAAGAATGAGTATGAAGGTGTCCAAAGAAAGTCGGTGTGAATTTTCTTGATTATTCTCTTTTCCTCACACCGAAACTGGACCCACTAAACGTGTCGCTAAGGCTCCATTATCCCCGTAAATTTTCAATGTTTCATAAACGGTACAAGTAAGCGCCACAGCAACACAAGTCTCGACAGATGGCTTGACAGAACACACACAGCCACATGGGGGTCAGAATTTTTTATTCAAGCGAACCCGTGACGGTGTGAGGGGCGGCCACCCCTTTTGGCAAGCTTCTTCTGACAGTTAAGCAAAATCCTTGTTCATGTTGGTAGCTTTAATTTTGTATAATGCTATTTGTAGTTGACGATTATAGTAGTCATTTTACGTGATATTCTATGCCATAGTTTGTTATTTGAGATAATAATTTTCTATAATTTTGTTAACTCAAATAACATTGAAAACCTCAATAACAAATTGACACATCAGATGACAATCACAGTCGTTGATTATGAATAACATTATAATATAAAACAATATATTATATAATTTTTTATTAAAATTCATCAAAACTTTTGTCAAACAAACAATAAATATGTTATAAAAATAATGTTTTAACTTACGATACGAGAGTAATTTATTCTTTCTTTTTCTATATTATCGTTTCATTTCTTTTGAATCAAACTACGTGTTAAACCATAAAATTAATAGGAAAACACTTGAAAAAGCAATGTGCTTAGCGTGTGCTCATTGGTTATAAATGATAGAATTGGACAATATAAATGTTCTCTAATCTACAATATATTAAAACTTTGGGATTGAGAAGAAACTTTTGATTACCAGTTGTGCCCTTACATATTAAGTTTTAAGTCCAATATACCCTCATTTATCCTCATATCTTTACTTTTCCATTTTACACTTATATTTTTGTGTTTATAGTCAATAATACCCTTAAAATTAAATTTATTTCAACTAAATTCAATTATTATTAAAATTAAAATTATTTATCTTTTAAATTAAGTCAAATAATTTTCATTAAACACTATTATTACTAATTACTAGTATACGATTAATAAAAACTTATATAAAAATAAAATAAAAACTATAACAATACCACATATATAATTAACATGAAATGGCATAGACTATTAAATTAATTATTATTAATATATATGATTTATAAAAACAATAAAATTATATATACACTTATATTTTTTAAATCTAATATTATAGATTAAAAGGCACTCCAAAGGATTTTATTGAAAATAAAACATAACATTAATTTTAAAAAAATCACGTTAACTAATGTTTACTTAATAAGTATTAGACGAAAAGTCATTTTATAATAACCCATAAGCTTCTTAATCACCATTAATTTATATTAATTTGATAAAAGATTATACAAAAAAAAAATCATTTTTCAATAACCTAAGTGTGAATAGATGTTAAACATTCGATTTCGCATTTTACTTTTACGTTTTTATATTTGAGGTGAACAATACCCTTAATTCAATTTATAACTTCTAAATAAGATAATTAATAATTCTTATTGCTTTCAAAAATTAAGTTAATTAATTTTCACTAAATACAATTATTGCTAATTATTAGCACACAATTAATAAAAATGTAATTACACACAATTAAAAGAAATTACAATAATACTATTTTTATATATAATTTACTTGAAATGACATATTTTATTAAGTCGATTAATATTAACATATAAAATTGACTAAAAAATAAAATTACTCACACAATTGTATATTTTCAAACCTAATAATACATATTATAAATAGTATTGCATTTCTAAAAAATTCTTTTGAAAATAATAAATTCAATCCACAATTGCAATCTTTAGCTATTTTATTAATCAAATAAATAATTAGGACATAATATAAATATCTTTCAATAAAAGTTTTAGCACAAATGAAGGAAATAAAAGAGATAAAATAAAAAACCATATAAGAGCTTCCTTACTCTTTAAGTATCAATTATGAATCCATAATTCATCACTCACATTTCACATATTGAGTATGTGTTTACAAATTGTATTTTTCTTCTTATTTTACTTTTTCTATGTAATTGTTGATGTGTAATTATTAATCACAAATTTTTATGATCTCTTTTGATCGGAATGATGTCCATTCTTTTTTGATAGAGCACGACAACCAATAATAAACTTTTTACTTTTGTCAATGATAAATTTTAATGGTGTGAATTATGTAAAGATTTATTATATTGGATAGTTATTTTCAATTTATTTTTTACAAATATTATATTTTTAACCGAAATTTACTTACATTCGGTTATCCAATGCAGTACAAATTTTTCTTTATTTTCTCAACTCGAATCTTGTAAATTTTGTCTTTATGATATTCGTTGATTAGTGAACGTATTTTCTTTTTTATTGTTATAATTGTACAATGTGCGAATGCTGGTTTTGAGGAATTGAAAATTCTAATGTCAAATTCACTTGCAAGGAATTTCAGTATGAGTTGTCAATTTGAAAAATAGTTTGGTGCTTATTAAAATTTTCAATTTTTTTACTTAAACATTGGATAAAGAGAAAAAATCATCAAAATTGAAATGGAGAGGTGGCGGAGGCGTGGAGTTCTTTTGGATTAGAAATTGAGATCTTGTTACTGGGCCCCCCAAGCCCATCACTAATCCGACCGGTTTTCAATTAATAGTACTCCATTAACGAAATAATATCTGGGATTCACAAATCTTAACAAATCTCAGGTTCAGATGTTTTGCTTAATGTTGCAGTTGATTGTAGTCCTTATTACTAAACATGAATTGTACTCGTCGAAACCTTTCCACCGAAGAATTGTCCATCGTCGTTATTTTGGCAAGTGTCCGACCCCAATGGTTGCTGACTTGCCGGTATTGCCACCATTTATTTCTCTGTCATTTTCCTTCAACATTTCCAGATTTATTTATTTATTTATTTGGCATGGCCTGTTGAATATTTGTTCAAAATCAATGAAATGATAATTAACTAATTGTTGGACTCAATTGTGGAATTGGTAGAATAAAAAGAAATTAAAAAATGAAAATTTTGATTTTTGTCGATGCGTACGCACAGTCTTATTTTTGTGCGTACGTGAGATGTGCTTTTTCTAAAATCAGTATTGATTTTTCTTCTACTATGTGTACGCACGGTTTATATTATGAGTACGCATAGTGTTAAAAAATAGTCGTTGTCTGATTTTTCAATTTGAAACTTGGGAGCCGTTTTGGATTAAAAGTTGCCACTTTTCATCTTGTTTTGGCACCATTTCGGGATGCATTGATTGAGACCTATAAATAGGTGATGAATGATCAATACAAACAACATTACAAACAAGAAATACATATATTGTTCCACAATTAATCAAATCCATACTATAACTCATATTCATTTCTTCTTTATTGTGTTCATCAAGTTTTGATGGAAAATTTTTGGTGTTTTGTTATTTTCTGCATCAAGGTTTGTTAAAATTCTTTAAACCATTTGCCATAACACCCTTAAGCATCTGGAGAGGGGGCGAATATAGTTTGAGGACAACGATCCCGTGTTCAAGCCTCAAATTCATTCTTGACGTATTTCGTGATTTCTATTCATTTTGTTTCCATAATTTTGTTGTTGTTTCTTCTCCAACCCCTTATTTTCCAACAATCTCAAACTATACTTCACGATGGAGAATGATACAACTATGGCAACCATCAAACTCATGAATCAAGATCTGGTTAGATTGGATCGTTTTGACGGGACTAGCTTCACGCGGTGGCAAGACAAGTTGAAATTCCTCTTAACGGCATTGAAGATTTTTTATATTATTGATCCAAATTTGGTGCCTTTGCCAAAACCAACAAATGGAGAATCCGAAGCAATCAAAATCGAGAGACAAAAACGCCAAGAAGATGAATGGATTTGCCATGGCCACATCTTGAATACATTTTCAGATCGTTTGTATGATCTATACACCAATACAACTTCGACGAAAGAAATTTGGGAAGCATTGGAAAGTAAGTATAAGGCGGAAGAAGAAGGTACAAAGAAATTTTTGATTTCTAAGTATTTTGATTTTAAATTTTTAGAAAATATCATTCTTCTTCCCCAAGTGCATGAGTTGCAAGTGGTTGTCAACAAATTAAAGGCGGTAAAAATTGATATATCGGAGACCTTTCAAGTGGGGGCTATAATTGCCAAACTTCTCAGAACTTGGAAAGGATACCTGAAGAAGATTATGCATAATTTTGAAAATTATTCTTTGGAACAATTGTAAAAGCATCTTTGAATCGAAGAGGAGTCGAGAATACGTGATAAAGCTGAAAATTCTCACGAGGGCTCTTCTAAAGCAAATGCTATGGAAAAAATAGAACCGTCGGCAAAATCCAACAAAAGGAAGCCTTCTAGGAATTTTAACAAGTCCAAGAAGAAGACAAAAGGAGGTTGCTTTTTGTATGGAAAATCTTATTACTATGCCAAGGATTGTAGGCACCGAAAACAAAACAATTTCGAGATCAAAGTGAATTCCATCCAAGATGACAAAATTGTGGCCACCATAAGTGAAGTAAATGCAATCAAAGGAAATGTTCCCGGTGGTGGTATGATACTTGTGATACGGTACATATATCATATGATAAATCTTTGTTCAAAATTTATCAAAAAGTGGATGGAGAACAAGAGATTCAAATGGGTAACGAGATGCGGTCTAAGGTGTTTGGAAAAGGAAGTGTAGACATTATCTTCACTTCCGGGAAAACCGTTATTCTAACTAATGTACTACATGTTCCGAATATGAATAGGAACCTAGTTAGTGGCAATCTCTTAGAAAAATCGGGCATCAAATGTGTTTATGAGTCCGACAAACTTGTACTATCCCTTAATGGGAAATTTGTTGGGAAATGCTATTCGTGTGAAGGAATGGTCAAATTATGTATCATTGACAATGAAATGAATAAAAGTAATTTTGCTTATGTTGTGAATGTATTTTCATTATGGCATGCTAGATTACGTCATGTTGGTAGAAATACAATGAAACGCATGAAAAAATATGACTCGATCTCAGAAAATGACGAACATAAATGCAAAATATGTGTAGAATCTAAAATGATTAAAAAATCATATCAAAGTGTTAAGATAACTTCTAGTATTTTAGAATTAATTCATACTAATATATGTGAACTTAACGGTACGTCAACTAAAGATGGAAATAAATATTTCATAATTTTTATAGATGACTTTTCTAGATATACTTATGTTTATTTGATAAAATATAAAAGTGAAGCCTTTGACATGTTTAAGACATACAAGAATGAGGTTGAAAATTATTTAAGAAAGAAAATTAAAATTTTAAGGAGTGATAGAGGTGGTGAATACTTTTCCAATAATTTTAATTTGTTTTGTGAACAACATAAAATTATTCATCAATGTTCTGCACCTAGGACACTCAAACAAAACGGTTTGGCTGAAAGAAAGAATAGGACATTTGTAGAAATGATAAATGCCATGCTTATTCATGTTAAGTTGCCATTTAACTTGTGGGGTGAAACTTTATTAAGTGTATGTAGGATACTTAATAGGATTCCTTCAAAATATACTAAGGTTTCTTCTTATGAATTGTGGAAAGGAAGAAAATTGAATATTGGATACTTTAAAGTGTGGGGGGTGTCTTGCCTATTGCAAGAAAACGAATCCTAATAGGACCAAATTGGGTCTAAGGGGTATTAAATGCACCTTTGTTGGATATGCAAACAATAGCAAATCTTATAAATTACTAAATTTGGAGTCCAATGTGATACTACATAAGGAAATTAATCAAAGATGGAATAATTTTCCCAAATTATGTAAGGTCAATTGAGAATTCAGCGGATCCTTTAACTAAAGCACTAAATAGAGATTTAGTGGCGTCTACTTTGAGTAGGATGGGGTTGAAACTTCTTGACTAAAAATGTCCACCAATGATGGCAACCCTACCTGTCATTACTCAAAAAATAATCCACGGGTTCAAAGGGTAACAAAAAATCATTCGATATGTGGATGGTTGCAGCATTATTCAAATTCGTAATGACCCTATCCTAATTAAACAATGCTGGTTGATACTGAAGTGAGGGTTGAGCTTAAAACTCTTAATGAAGTTCAGTGTTAAAACACAAGTACCTCTAAAAGTAACAAATGTATCGGAAGAACTTCACCTAGACTAACTTCGAGGTGGTGCTGCCTCAATAGAGAGTTGGAGTTTCTCTCTTAAGAGTTTGTCGAATAGGATGAGTCCAATGCCATAAAAGCGCTAAGCGAGTTGAGGAACTTGAGAACACGTGATACTTATGTGTGTGTTCTTACCGGTATTGTTACAAGGAATAATTGGTTCAAAACTTCCATACTACCTCTAATTCCGACTTTACTTTGTTTGAATTACACTATGGTTAGATTCAAATCGAAAGATATCTTATCCTTATGCATAAGTGTCGTCTTTTTGAATATGTGATCTTATTGATTTTGAACAAGTGGGAGATTGTTGAATATTTTTCAAAATCAATGGAATGATAATGGACTAATGGTTGGACTCAATTGTGGAATTGGTAGAATTAAAAGAAATTGAAAAATGACAAATTTGATTTTTGCCTATGCGTACGCACAGACTTATTTTTTTATGTACGCGAGATGTGTTTTTTCAAAATCAGAATTGATTTTTCTTCTACTACGTGTACGCATGGTTTATACTATGCATACACATAGTGTTAAAAAATAGTCATTGGCTGATTTTTTAATTTGAAACTTGATAGCCGTTTTGGATTTAAAAGTTGCCACTTTTCATCTTGTTTTGACACCATTTCATGATGCATTGATTGAGACCTATAAATATGTGATGAATGATCAATACAAACAATATTACAAACAAGAAATACATACATTGTTCCACAATTAATCAAATCCATACTATAACTCATATTCATTTTTTCTTTATTGCGTTCATCAAGTTTTGACGGAAAATTTTCTCGTGCTTTGTTATTTTCTGCATCAAAGCTTGTTAAAATCCTTCAAACCATTTGTCATAACACCCTTAAGCATCTGGAGAGAGGGCAAATATAGTTTGAGGACAACGATCCCGTGCCGTGTTCAAGCCTCAAATACATTTTTGACGTATTTCGTGATTTCTATTCATTTTGTTTCCATAATTTTGTTGTTGTTTCTTCTCCAACCCTTTATTTTCCAACATGGCCTACCAAAATGTGGGGTTTTTTTGGCCTCTAAGTAGTAAGTTGAACACAGGTAGAAAATTAACTGCAATAACTAAGACAACATATAATCTAATAATATGATTATTACATCCTGAAAAACTAATTATTACAATCACAAGCTTAGCATATAGGCAATATGTTTCCAAACAAGTAGCTAATGCAAACGTAATCCTCCAAAGAACTTAACTCTATACACTAACGAAATAAAAAATAAAATTAAAGCCCTTTGTAGCCTTTGCTATGAACTTCCCCTTTGAGAAGTTTAACTTCGTTGTCCGTGTTTAAGAAAACTAACATCTGTAGTTGATTCACCTCGGCCCAGAGAGTTCTATGGCTTGTACAAGCAATGAAGAATCATCAGTTAAGTCTGAATATCGTTCTGACGAAGAAATTTCTCGTGTTTTATATTTGTTTGTGTCTAATCTTTGAGAAACTTCCCATCTTTCAGCAAGGCCATCTCCTTCTAGCATACGTACAACCTCAGACATTTTAGGCCTGTTGGTTGGAGCATATTGTGTGCATAAAAGTGCCACTTGAACAATTTCCTCTAGCTCAATCCTATCATAGTTGTTCCTCAAATCTTTATCAACGAACTTGTCAAGTTTCTTCTCTTGATGAAGTTTCTTCACCTGATAGAAATTTCAGACATCCTTAAAAGTAAGAAAAACAGGAGAACGGAGTCGAATTTTTTTTATAGAATACAAGGTTGTGTGCTCACCCAATCAAGCATGGCACGTTTTTGGTTAGCTGCTTTGCCAAATTCTAGTGCTCTTTGTCCAGTGATCAATTCAAGCAAAAGTATACCAAATCCGAATACGTCTGTCTTCTCAGAGGACTGGCCTGTGGAGAGATATTCTGGGGCTATATGCCCCACTGTTCCACGTACAGCAGTTGAAACGTGTGAATCCTGATGATCCATAAGCTTTGCTAGTCCAAAATCTCCAACAATTGCTTCACAGTAGTCGTCAAGGAGTATGTTTGCGGCTTTCACGTCTCTGTGAATTATCTTTGGATCACACTGCTCGTGAAGATATAACAATCCCCGAGCAGCACCTAAAGCTATTCGTTTTCTTGTGCCCCAGTCTAGGACTGGTTTTGCTGTTCAAGTTAATGGTAATGCCCAATCAGCATTATATAGCACTGGACTTTCTTATTTAATATTGTTCAGTACTATATAATCATCTTAACAATCATGCAATTTAAATATTCTGAAAGTGCAAATGAGTAACAGATCAGTCCTAGAATACTGTACCTTTGAGACGAGAAGCAACACTTCCATTGGACATGTAAGGGTAAACTAATAACTTTTCTGTTGGAGTCATACAGAATCCGTATAGCCTAAGGAGGTTCCGATGAACAGCTAGGCTGATCGTCTCTACTTCTGTCTGGAATTGTCTCTCTCCTCCAACGGCACTACCATCTTTCAACCGTTTTACAGCCACAGCAGTTCCATCTCGTAAATACCCCTTGTAGACATTACCAAATCCACCTTTTCCCAAAATGTTTTTACTGCTAAAGTTATTGGTTGCTGTCTGAAGTTCCCTAAACTGGAACATCCTCAAATTTCCTAGCGAAACTTCATCGTGTTGTCCATCTGAACTTTTGAAGTAATAGATAGTTAAAGAAAAGGAACAGTTGAGAAATCGTAGTTAAAGAAATGAACTGGCCAAACAGACCTTTAGCATCAAAGAAATTTTGTTGCTTATGTCTGTGCCTTGTCCACAGAAACAGCCCGAATCCTAGGATAAGTAAACAGATGCAAGCGAAGCTCGAAACAAGTGCAAGAGTAAGCTTGTGACCTTCTGATTTACCAGAATCAGGAACATCTATAGGAAGCATGAAAATTAAGGTAAGGACAAACAATTACTTGAAGGTGGACACTGATTATCAACAGAGTTTATTTATAAAATAAAGAATAAAAAAAATATTTTGAAGGATATTGAATTTAAAATAATTTTTTTTAGAAAAAAATCATTTAAGGTTATTCCGTACTTCCTGAAGTGTTCAGGGTCATAGACATTGGCATCATTGTTATTCCAGAACACTCGGGCTCTGACCCTGCAGCACATATTGAAGGATTTCCAACAATGCTGCAATGAAATTAAAACGAAAGTTGTTCTCAGAAATCCAGATTTCTTTGAAAAAAACGTCTAGATTTGTGAAGTAGCTTACTTGAACGTCTTATATGGAAAATGAGGTACAGGGCCACTCAAATTATTGTAAGACAGATCCCTGAATAAAGCAAACACAACAAATTTCAATATATTATATATAGGTACAAAAATTTCGAAAAGAATGTCTGTAGTTGACTCAATAAGCAAAAGAGAATTACACAAGGGAAAGTCGTGTCATGTTGGCTAATGCCATTGGAATCTCTCCAGATAGACTGTTGTTGTTAAGCCTCCTAATGCAGTGAAAATACCATGTGATACCATAGGAATATATTCGTGTTTACGAGTTTTCAAATTGGAACCACTAATGATCCCATTCAAATATGAACTAATTCTCAATGAAATCCAATTAGTCTCTTACATGTATTGAAGGCTATTCAGTTGCACCAGAGAAGGAGGAATTCTACCGGTCAAGAAATTATTCGAAAGATCAAGTGTTTTAAGCTTTGAGAGCCTTCCGAGCTCTGTCGGGATTGATCCTGTTATGTTATTGTTCTGCAAAAGTCTGCCAAAAACGCGTACCAGTTACATAAAAGGGGGGTGGGGGGGGGGTTACCCAAAAAAAAACACACACACGTTAACAATTTATCTATATTTTGCACTTACATAGACTGAAGATTTGTTAAATTTCCTATGCTTGGAGAAAGAATTCCAGATAAACTTTGACTAGGAGATCCTCTGCACAGCATAATCTATTAACTCCATTACTATAAAATCTGTTTGTCAATTCTATCTTTTATATTTTGCCTAAAACCCGACTTAAGGGCTTCTTATAATCTAATTACAGTATAGAAAAGAACAGGTTTTGCTTAGGCAGAAGACTTACAGGCCAATAACAAGACCCTCAGAAGAACAGGTGACCATAGTCCAGCTACATGGATCAACAGCATCCCCATCCCAATTATCAAGAATCCCATGAGGATCCTTCAAACCAGATCTTATGACCATTAAAGCTTGTACTGAATACAGAAACACCCAAAATGAAAAAAATTCATTAAGATTTCATGGCCGATTCTTGAATATCTACTATGGTAGAATATCCATGTGGGACGTTCTCAGACTTTAGTTTCCTGTGAAATCAGTTTTACCTTCAAAGTTTACGCCTTTCGGAGAAAGCAAACCAATTGCAGAGCTCCAACAGCAAAGAAATGTGATAATGCAGAAGGCAGATTCTCTTCCTCTTTCCATTTTCATTGATATCAAGGAGTGTAAAGACACAAAGTCTTGATTATTTCTAGTAGTGAAATTATTCTGTGGACGAGTTTTCCAATGGATTCTCTGTTATGTAATAATGCCCAGACGAAAACTTCATTCTTGTTTTCTATCCCAGAAACCCATTTTCCTAGCCTGTGAGTCTAAGAAAAATTATTGAGTCCTTTGTGTTGTATAAAGAGAAGTAATATGGCTGTCAGGGGCAGGAGCTTATCAAGAAAAGGATATCTAGAAGCAAGAATTTTACAGAACATGGACAAAATCTAAAAGGGAGGATAAAAACGAAATATCTTAGGTGTAAATTTTTGTGTAAAATCATGCTTTTGTCTAGCAAAAACAAGAAGTTTCTACTATTTTGAACTTGCTCGTCCAAAAGTTTTAACTGTAGACATTTTCTTGTTATTCAATTTTTCAGTACTGACTCAAATTCAATGCGCCCATAATTTCAATAATAGATGACGTCGAAACTTTAAAAAAGGATACGTTTATTTATTTAAAATTTAAATATTTCAAGACTTCACAAGTTCAAATTTTAAGCAATTAATCAAGACAAAACCCAAACATGAATGTAATGCACATACATAATAAACCAAAAATCTTAATGGGGCCAGCCAGTCGTTCCCGGCTATCTTGTGGCTTGGAAATATGTACATTGGAATACAGTATAATCTTGTCAGTATCTCTGTGAACTTTATATTAATGGAATTTGTTTAACTTTGTATATCAATACATGGTTTAGTATAATAATGGGAAGCGACAGGGTAATCCAACATTCCCTGTGTTTAGCCATTCAACAACGTTACCAAATGCTTTAATTATAAAGAACAGTGAGGGAATCTCAAGGTATAGTGGATGTAAATTAATGATGTTTTAATTGGTCACAACCCATAAACAAAACCATGATGAATAGATCTTGATTGTGTGTATATATAATCGACTCGACAACCACTTTATATCCTTATGAGATTTCGGGGTTTTTAAATAATGAAATTAATTTCTTGTCCTTAATGGGTAGGATAAAAAGTTTTCGTTGCCGATATGGTAAGAGAACTTTACTTATAGTTATTTAAAAAGGAGAGTACCATAAGTATTAAAAAAAAAAAAAAATTGATAGCGTAAAATTTTGGTTAGATTCAAAAAATAAGATCACATGGAGTGGTTGAATGATTGAATAAAATGTGTAAGGTGACATTCTTTACACACAAATTGCTCATTCAACTTTTTGTGCAGAAAATTCCACAATTAGCTAAACAGCTTCACGAGGTCCTTGAGCACGATGACACAGTCATTTTGAAAAACTGGAATTGAAAAGACGAACACGTTCAGATATAAAGCTGCCACCCCCACGCTCTTATATGCCTTTCTCTTTTTCTATATTCATTTCCAAATCTGTCTTAAGATTTATGAATTCATTTTATGTAAAATTCTATATTTATTGTAAACAACTACAATATTGCTTATCATATAATGTAATCATATTCAAGAATGCGTAACAAACCCGCTTCCATCCCCTAATCCTTATTCTTAAACGACTCTGAATTGCTTTTCAAGGTTTTTGATATGAGTACACGAATTTAGAATTGAATAATTCAAGTTCTACAGGAAGATTAACTTTGATGATAAGCAACCAAAAAGAGGTCATTAGAAAATAAAAAGAGGCCCCAGAAACTAGTTTAATAGGCGGAGAAACCTTTTTTTATAATTTCACAAAACAGGAATGAGTTATATTTTTTTACTTATTTAAAATATGTAGATTTTTTTACGGGCCTGTATTTAGTAATTTTTTTTTATTTCATGTTTTATTTAAAGAATGAGATATTTTATTACTATTTATTTATTTTTTTTGTCATCGGTATAAATCATTTTGACTTCATATTTATAGGCTCGAAATTCAATGAAATCTAAGTTGGTGAGATGGAAATTTCTAAGGAGTTCGTTATGTATAATTATGAGCTCGAAATTCACTAAAATATATTCGAATCCTTCTAATTAATGAAATTTTTAAAAAATCTACTAGATGTTGTGGAATACCTGAATTTTAATAAAATTTGGGTGAAATTCACCCAGATTTTAATGAAATTTATTGAAATATGAATTGAGCACATATTTTTCATTGATGGGTTAGGATGGGGCCTAAGAATGTGTAGTATTTTGGTTTGTGTCAAGGCTACACATTAATTGAAAAATATAAATAGATTTCTCTTCTAGAGTTTGTTATTCTTTTTTTCTCAATGTTGATTAAAATTGGATAAACAATATATATATATATATATTTTTAAAAATTTGTAGAACACCGATTTTGATTTATTATGTTCGCACAAACTAGTTTTACCTTTCGATTAAAAACATGAGTTGGACAATTATTGAAAATGTCCTAGTTTGAACACTTAGCAACTAGAACGTTAGGCAGCATCTTTTGGGTGGCCGGACTGGAGTGGAGGTGGACCATTGTGTTTGACAAACACAGTTATTTTTATTGACTTTCTAAAAAACTAAAAAATGAAAAAACATTATTATGATTTTGGCTTCTTGAAGGCGAATAATCGCGCCCTTCTTGGATCGATAACGAGATTCAAAGTTAGGTTAATGCAGATCATAATGTCGAGCTATTCAGTATCAAGCTCTCTACATGTTAAGTTGTACTTAGTCAGTCGGGATTTACATTGCTTAGAGGAGGACATTATTATGATTTTGGCTTCTTGAAGGCGAATAATCGCGCCCTTCTTGGATCGATAACGAGATTCAAAGTTAGGTTAATGCAAATCATAAGTCGAGCTATTCAATATCAAGCTCTCTACATGTTAAGTTGTACTTAGTCAGTCGGGATTTACATTGCTTAGAGGAGGATGGATCGTTAGAGTTCAAGCTCTCAACTGATCATAAGTTGAGCTATTCACTGTCAAGCTCTCAACATGTTAAGCTGTCCCGTACCTTAGTCGGTCAGGATATACACTACCTAGAGGAGGATGGATCGATAGAACTCAAGGTAACCTAATGCCCAAACATAACCTAACCAGCAAAAGGGGGAAATTGACCAAACAGGAGGAAAAACAGAATGCCTTTATATCTAAAATGACAAAAATGTCCAGTAATTAGTCCTATTAGATTAAATCCAGCTGGGCATAATTGTCCCCTTCCTCTACACCCACCCCCGAACAGTCCACAACAACAGGGTATTCATATTGGTTGAAATTTGGGACCATATGTTACAAAACCAGTGGATCCAAGTTTTGGTTTCATATTTGTGGGCATTCGACTGTCATTTCTTTTTCAGTTTTCTATCATAGAGGGGTCTAATGTGTTCTATATGTGATGGTTGGTTGTGCTCCCAGAGAATAACATACTACTCTCAATTCGAGCTTACATGCTGAAATGAAAAATCTACTGTTAAGTACGATCAAATATATTGGATTGCTAATAGTAAATATCAAATTAATGAAAAGATGTGAAAATGAAAGAAATTATAAAACCAACATGTAATCGAGACACAAATTTAGGATGCTCCAAGAACCTAAGGGTCCTACGATTTCTTTCAGAAAATGATATGTCTAATTTCTTGATAGCCATGAAAGGCTTCTTGCCTTCTTGTCTTTTGTAGGGGCGTTCAAAAGACAACAGTAGTATCATATGTGAATTTTATTTTAGTAATATCTTTTTATTCAGGGTGTGTTTGGATTTGAGCTTAAATCAACTTACAATAAGCTTAGTTTGAATCTAATTTGAGTGGAGTTGTTATATAATTGACTTAAAAGCTAAAGTGAATACTTAATTATTTATACAAAGTAAGTAACAACCTCCACTGACAAAAAGTCACAAAACCTAGTTCCTATCAAATAGTCTATCATCACCCATATTAAAATCATTACAATTCGACCGTGACTATACTTTGGATCAAAAGTAGTTTTATCAGTTTGATTGAAACCAAGTTAAAACTAATTATGATTAATATAAATCTTGTTCACTGTACAAGAAAGATTCTGTAATTCCTGATCCAAATTCTTGACTCAAAGGTTGCATTTGTATTTTTCTTTCATAATAAAGTTCTTGGCACAAATGATTTCAAACATTGCTAGTCTCGCGTTGAAAATTCACTCCCATAACTGATAAACTTTGAAAATATGTACCATTGACAAAATCGTATATTTCTTTGTAGATTTTGACTAAAAACATTATGGTAGAAAAATGAATTTTTGAATAGTATATTGATAAGAAATATGTAGTTAAAAATGAAGAAAAATTTTGGATTTGCGTGTAATGTTATTTTATTGAAGAATGTGTGGTTGAAATGATATCAAAATACTGTTGAAGAATGTATTTTTTTTCCCCAAAAATGAGGCTCAAACAAGGGCTAAATATTTATACAAGTATGCCTTGACTCTCATCACAGAACTGAAAAGTGATAATTTCTGTAGGGTTTCAACCTTCAGAAAGCTGACTATCTCCAGTGAAGTTAAAATCTAATTCTAACTGCCACGCCAAAAAACTAACAGGGAGAGCAAGAATGCAAGATCCCTTGTCGAAATTCGGTTCAATACAAATTAGATAAAGTTGCTGGTCCCCATTTGAATTAAATTTTAGTTTCTCAGAGAGCACTCCCGGGGTAATAGCTACTAATCATCACAAGTTGATTGCACTCTGTCAATTTTGAGTGTAACAAAATGAAATGTGTCAAATAGAACGCTCCAAGTAAGATTTTCGATAAGTAGAAACCTGTTCAGTCAAATTCATATCGTTTTGCTCATGGACATGTCTCTTTCAGTGCAATGGCCAAACCTTGTAAAGCTGATGCATCTTTGGTCCATTTTATGTAGACAGATGGTTAATAGGGACCATAATGAAACTGACCCAAATTCGGATTTATGAGTCATTTTCTTCGATGGTTCTTATTCAATAAACATTCAAATGCGTATGCATTGAATATAGTTAAAAATAAATAAAAATCCATGAACGTTGAATTGATGCTCAATTCACATTTAAGTTGACGTAACGCCAGAGGGCGGATCCAGGATTGGATCCAAAACCGGGTTATTAAATTTCAAGCCGGGCTAATATGCGGAAAAAAATTATATACATAAAAAACTGTTTTTACAACAAAAAAGAAAAAAAGAAAAATGCCTTAAAAAAAATTTCTTGGGCATTTTTTTGGGGGGGGGGGGGG
>NC_036246.1:3988426-3992364 GCF_002742605.1 Olea europaea var. sylvestris
AAAAAAAAAAAAAATTGATAGCGTAAAATTTTGGTTAGATTCAAAAAATAAGATCACATGGAGTGGTTGAATGATTGAATAAAATGTGTAAGGTGACATTCTTTACACACAAATTGCACATTCAACTTTTTGTGCAGAAAATTCCACAATTAGCTAAACAGCTTCACGAGGTCCTTGAGCACGATGACACAGTCATTTTGAAAAACTGGAATTGAAAAGACGAACACGTTCAGATATAAAGCTGCCACCCCCACGCTCTTATATGCCTTTCTCTTTTTCTATATTCATTTCCAAATCTGTCTTAAGATTTATGAATTCATTTTATGTAAAATTCTATATTTATTGTAAACAACTACAATATTGCTTATCATATAATGTAATCATATTCAAGAATGCGTAACAAACCCGCTTCCATCCCCTAATCCTTATTCTTAAACGACTCTGAATTGCTTTTCAAGGTTTTTGATATGAGTACACGAATTTAGAATTGAATAATTCAAGTTCTACAGGAAGATTAACTTTGATGATAAGCAACCAAAAAGAGGTCATTAGAAAATAAAAAGAGGCCCCAGAAACTAGTTTAATAGGCGGAGAAACCTTTTTTTATAATTTCACAAAACAGGTATGAGTTATATTTTTTTACGGGCCTGTATTTAGTAATTTTTTTTTATTTCATGTTTTATTTAAAGAATGAGATATTTTATTACTATTTATTTATTTTTTTTGTCATCGGTATAAATCATTTTGACTTCATATTTATAGGCTCGAAATTCAATGAAATCTAAGTTGGTGAGATGGAAATTTCTAAGGAGTTCGTTATGTATAATTATGAGCTCGAAATTCACTAAAATATATTCGAATCCTTCTAATTAATGAAATTTTTAAAAAATCTACTAGATGTTGTGGAATACCTGAATTTTAATAAAATTTGGGTGAAATTCACCCAGATTTTAATGAAATTTATTGAAATATGAATTGAGCACATATTTTTCATTGATGGGTTAGGATGGGGCCTAAGAATGTGTAGTATTTTGGTTTGTGTCAAGGCTACACATTAATTGAAAAATATAAATAGATTTCTCTTCTAGAGTTTGTTATTCTTTTTTTCTCAATGTTGATTAAAATTGGATAAACAATATATATATATATATATTTTTAAAAATTTGTAGAACACCGATTTTGATTTATTATGTTCGCACAAACTAGTTTTACCTTTCGATTAAAAACATGAGTTGGACAATTATTGAAAATGTCCTAGTTTGAACACTTAGCAACTAGAACGTTAGGCAGCATCTTTTGGGTGGCCGGACTGGAGTGGAGGTGGACCATTGTGTTTGACAAACACAGTTATTTTTATTGACTTTCTAAAAAACTAAAAAATGAAAAAACATTATTATGATTTTGGCTTCTTGAAGGCGAATAATCGCGCCCTTCTTGGATCGATAACGAGATTCAAAGTTAGGTTAATGCAAATCATAAGTCGAGCTATTCAATATCAAGCTCTCTACATGTTAAGTTGTACTTAGTCAGTCGGGATTTACATTGCTTAGAGGAGGATGGATCGTTAGAGTTCAAGCTCTCAACTGATCATAAGTTGAGCTATTCACTGTCAAGCTCTCAACATGTTAAGCTGTCCCGTACCTTAGTCGGTCAGGATATACACTACCTAGAGGAGGATGGATCGATAGAACTCAAGGTAACCTAATGCCCAAACATAACCTAACCAGCAAAAGGGGGAAATTGACCAAACAGGAGGAAAAACAGAATGCCTTTATATCTAAAATGACAAAAATGTCCAGTAATTAGTCCTATTAGATTAAATCCAGCTGGGCATAATTGTCCCCTTCCTCTACACCCACCCCCGAACAGTCCACAACAACAGGGTATTCATATTGGTTGAAATTTGGGACCATATGTTACAAAACCAGTGGATCCAAGTTTTGGTTTCATATTTGTGGGCATTCGACTGTCATTTCTTTTTCAGTTTTCTATCATAGAGGGGTCAAATGTGTTCTATATGTGATGGTTGGTTGTGCTCCCAGAGAATAACATACTACTCTCAATTCGAGCTTACATGCTGAAATGAAAAATCTACTGTTAAGTACGATCAAATATGTTGGATTGCTAATAGTAAATATCAAATTAATGAAAAGATGTGAAAATGAAAGAAATTATAAAACCAACATGTAATCGAGACACAAATTTAGGATGCTCCAAGAACCTAAGGGTCCTACGGTTTCTTTCAGAAAATGATATGTCTAATTTCTTGATAGCCATGAAAGGCTTCTTGCCTTCTTGTCTTTTGTAGGGGCGTTCAAGAAAATAGATGAAGCGTTAACATAAGTTCAAAAGACAACAGTAGTATCATATGTGAATTTTATTTTAGTAATATCTTTTTATTCAGGGTGTGTTTGGATTTGAGCTTAAATCAATTTACAATAAGCTTAGTTTGAATCTAATTTGAGTGGAGTTGTTATATAATTGACTTAAAAGCTAAAGTGAATACTTAATTATTTATACAAAGTAAGTAACAACCTCCACTGACAAAAAGTCACAAAACCTAGTTCCTATCAAATAGTCTATCATCACCCATATTAAAATCATTACAATTCGACCGTGACTATACTTTGGATCAAAAGTAGTTTTATCAGTTTGATTGAAACCAAGTTAAAACTAATTATGATTAATATAAATCTTGTTCACTGTACAAGAAAGATTCTGTAATTCCTGATCCAAATTCTTGACTCAAAGGTTGCATTTGTATTTTTCTTTCATAATAAAGTTCTTGGCACAAATGATTTCAAACATTGCTAGTCTCGCGTTGAAAATTCACTCCCATAACTGATAAACTTTGAAAATATGTACCATTGACAAAATCGTATATTTCTTTGTAGATTTTGACTAAAAACATTATGGTAGAAAAATGAATTTTTGAATAGTATATTGATAAGAAATATGTAGTTAAAAATGAAGAAAAATTTTGGATTTGCGTGTAATGTTATTTTATTGAAGAATGTGTGGTTGAAATGATATCAAAATACTGTTGAAGAATGTATTGATAAACTTTGAAAATATGTACCATTGACAAAATCGTATATTTCTTTGTAGATTTTGACTAAAAACATTATGGTAGAAAAATGCATTTTTGAATAGTATATTGATAAGAAATATGTAGTTAAAAATGAAGAAAAATTTTGGATTTGCGTGTAATGTTATTTTATTGAAGAATGTGTGGTTGAAATGATATCAAAATACTGTTGAAGAATGTATTTTTTTCCCCAAAAATGAGGCTCAAACAAGGGCTAAATATTTATACAAGTATGCCTTGACTCTCATCACAGAACTGAAAAGTNAAATAAAGATGTGTAAATTTGTTCGAAAGGCCTAACTTCCTAATGCAGCTATTCTATTTTCACATTTTGCTTCTTGCATTCCTTAAAATTATTGCATTTGATGGTTATAAATTATGTTTATGGTTTTATCAATTTATGTTTATAGTTTTTCTTTGGTACATTCTTACACTTTACATTTTTTTATCAATAATTTATTACTCATGGTTTCTTGATCAAAATTTATTTATAGGCTTTGGTTTGTTTTGGAAAGCATCAAAAAAGCTTTAATTTATTGTCTCTAATTTATCGCTCATGATAAGTGTGTTTTTGCACACTTATTTACATCACAAACATGACTTAAATACAAGTAAAATAATTGAATTGTGACTTAATTTTATCGAATTCATGCAATGTAGGTGATTCTGTGGAAATAGTGAAATTAAGGAGAAAAGAGCCGAAAAAGGACCAAATTGGAGCAAAATGAAAATTCAGGGACCAAATTGCAATTATCTGAAAGTTGATCCGATGAACACATCAAGCAATTGATCAAGCTAAGCACCAATTGGAAGTTATAATGGAATATTGGAGCAACTAGAACCAAGAGAG
>NC_036246.1:3993079-4004772 GCF_002742605.1 Olea europaea var. sylvestris
TGAATAGATTTAGGAGCATTGATTTGTCAAATTTTCATTGGATTATCAAAATTGTGAAATTAGGATTTAATTAATAATTATTTGGGGATTCGTGATCCTAGTGCATTCGTTTTACATGGATTTTCATAAATTGACAATATATTTCATTTATTTTCATAACATTTCGTAATTGAGTCATTCGTTAAGTGAATTTGAATAATTAGGGTTTGATTTGAAATTAGGGTTTTTCAATTTGGGGATTTCTCCCAAAATTAGGGCTTTTAATTCTAAAATTCATTTTAAATCAATTAGTTTCGGTTAAGGCTAAAATAAATAAAATTGAACTATTCTTTCTCTGTGGGACGATACTCGGACTTCTAAAGTCCACTTTATTACTTGTCACGACCCGTACACTTGCGGTAATTTAAATCGAAAGAAATATTTCGCGAACAGCTCACTTTGACGCAACGAACTGTGCAAGTAGGTGCTTCACTTGACCTTTAGTACCTTGAATTGATTAGTATTCTTGTGAACTATGCAAGCATGATCTTCAATTTACTGTGGCTCTAATTTATATTTGACCTTTTTGTTATTTAGGAATTTTATTCTTATATTAACTTTTTAAAAAAATTTGCCCCCCTTCTTGTAACTTTAATGCCTGACTCCATCCCTGTAAATGTGAATTGTGGATAAATGGTTGGTACTTGTAAATCACTCGAAATGTACGAATCAAAAATTATTTTAGCATTTATAAACATTAGCAAGCACAATAAGGTCAATAGAAGAGATTGAAGCATATATATTGACAAACAATGCATCCACCATTTCATTTGCCAGAGTTAGAACCTTTATGAAACTCTTCCTTAGCAGGGAAAAGTGAAAAAAAATGTTCTCAATAGACAAAATTTGAACCAGAACTTGAGAACATGAAACTTGAGTTATTAATGTAACCAAGCAAGATCCACAGGAGGAAGCTTCATACCTTCGTGTGAGTTGCATTCTTAATCGACTCAATGGCACATCTTTTAGGGACTCCTTAGCAGATTGTGCAACATTGCTTGCCTTCTCTATCATCTGGCCACCTAAGATGCACCGACACGGACACGAGTGTACGACATGTGTCGGACACGTCGATACGCAGTTTTTTAGAAAAGTTCCAACACAATACGTCATCGACACGTTGATTACAAAATTATTTTTTAAGTTTATTTTAATTTTATGATTTATAGTCTAAAGTAAGAATTTTTATACTTGTTGAATCATTTATATAATTATCTATCATTTTATCAAAAATTACAGCTGTGAAACATATACAAAATGTGCACTAAATGAGAAATTTTACAGGTGGTGGCCCTATAATTTAAAATTTGCATTGGTAAAAAGCAGACTTTTCATTTACATATTCATTTCAATGACTTTTTTTTAGCCCAACAGTCTCTTCCTCTTCTTTCTTTTTTCTTTCTTTCTCTATTTTCTTTTCTTCCCTAAATCACTGACTTCCATCAATTGCATTTTTTCAGCCCAGCAGTCTCTTCCTCTTCTCTTTTCTCTCTTTTTTCTTTACTTCTCTTTTTTCTTCCTTCCCAAACCGCCAGACTTCCATCGGTTGCATTTCTTCCTCCCATTTATTTTTCTTATTGCATCTCTTCAAGTCAGCTACCCACCAAAGCCTCCAACATGCATCGACGATGTGTCGAAGGCGTATCAATGTCCAACATGCTGGGTCATACCTGTGTTTTGCGGAACCTGAGGCGAATTTCAGAATTTGGGCTCTTAAATCATAGCAAACAATCAATTTTTTTTATAAGAGTTTTGCGAAACTAAATTTGTTAAGGTAAAATCAACAATAAAATAAATATTTATATTACAATCAAATAACAATGTAAAAATATTTTAAACAATTATTTAAATATAACTCGTCTTACGATTTTAGAGGCAAAATATTAATCAATTTTGAATAGACGAGTTGTTCAACCATAAAGCAAATTCAGAAGAATGATAATATAAATTAATATATAATAATTAATTATCAGCGGGTAGTACTATATTCATGAATCCTTCAGAGGTCATAAATCAAAGGCAGTTGAATCCATATATATCATCATCAAGTTTTATAAAAAAATCGCTCAAATAAAGCCATAATAAAATTTCTTGAACCCACTGGTTAAAACTATATAACTTTTGTGGAGATGTTGGCAGATCATAAATTGAAAGATCGATTTAATATTCCATCAATATCAAAGGAAAAGAGCACCTAAAATGTGTGCAACATGTTTAGAAAGTAAGTGAAAATTTTGACACAAGAAAGGGGTGTAAAGTGCACTCAAATTGGCAGTAATATTGATGCACATCCTTACTTTTGTTACACAATGGAATGAGTATTCCCAATCTAAAACTTGTAGTACCCCAAAAATCACCACACTCACACTCAGCAACAAAACAGAGACAAAATAACAGTACAAAGCAAATCCAACAAAACAAAGCTATTAATCCTACAAAAATATCAAAACATGTCCCTCCCGAGCATCTGTCAAGTTTTGAATATCAGGAAAGGAGATCGGAGTTTCAATCATTAAAGAATGGGGAGTTCTCAAAAATCAACAAGAGATACACGAAATCAAGATCCGAGAGTTGGTGTAGGAGCACGCATTCTAGGAGAGCTTTGGGAAATTACAGTCAGGAGGTCAAAAATACTAGTGTTGGTTGAATCTGGCGGATTGTAAGTTGATTTTTTTGTTTATAGTGGATTCATATTGGCTTGGGCTCAAAATTTTTAATCCTGCAAAGAGTTTTCTCAGTAATCAAATTATCGAGTTCTTTAATTTTTCAAATTAATCTGGACAAAGTTAATAACTGTGACTTGTTGCAATTATTAATTAATTGGTTAAAATTTTGCATAAACACCTATTCACCTCCCTCTAGGTGTTATTTGGGTCAAACTACATTATTTCAAGTATAAATGGGCTGAATTTTGAAGAAGTTATGAATTTAGGAGGAGATCTAGGTTTTGATTTAACGGGACAATTATTGGAGGTTTTGAATGTAATTAGTGGGATTAAAAAAAAATGGGGAATTTACAAAAATGTCACGAAAAATGAAAGTTTCAAAAAAATTGTCATTTTTACTTTATATGAGCAAAAATGTCACTTTTTTAGGGTGAAAAGTCCATATTACCCTTAATGACACATTTTTAGTAGCATTTAATGCTTGATTTGAAGGAAAAGAATTGATTTGATGTGATGATTTAATTTTTGTATAGAAAACATGGATAAATGTGTATTTTATTGAATAATATGAATTTTTGTTAATAAAAAAGGGTAAAAGAAATTTTAAAATGAAACATAAATTACAAATCCTAACTTTTCTCTATTTTCTTCATTTTCATTGATCAAGAAGACATTTTTGTTACATTCTTCATTCATTTTAAGAGGTTAGTAATTACAAATTATTTATATTTTACTCTTATAACTTTTTGTTTTGTAAATGTTAAATACAATGCGAGCATACTTATTTGAAATTTTTGAAACTATTATGCATTGATTTTTTGTTTTGGAATCCTTCACAAAATATTATTATTACCATTAAGGTTTTAAGTAATTTCTTCCAATCAAACCAAATATTGTTTTCATTAAATGTCTTTTTAATGACAAGGCCAATCTGACCTATTCATTTTGTCATTTGGTAACTCAATAGTAATGACCACAATTAATGTGTTGTGCTGTGCTGAAGAAGCCTGAGTTCTACCCGCTGTCGTTTGCTTCCCGACATTTTCGATAGTTTAACAGTCGAGTTTGACATGTTAGACGTTTGAAATGTCGAACCCGACATTTACAAATTATCGGGATATACAGTTTTACTGTCAATTTGGACACTTCAAAACGATGGAAACCCTTAATTTGACCTTTTGCTATTGTATGGATTTACGTATTATGCAGTGCCACTTTCATGTTATTAAATGCCAACATATTGATTTTGAATTCTTATCATTGTAATCACAACATATCAGGTATTAGTAATAATTTGAGATTCATGGTGCTCAAAGCTTACCTCCTCCTCGTTCGAGAATAAAACGATAGGAAATTCAGCGGATGAACCCAGTATCAGTGGATGCATATTGAGTTGAATGGTTCGTTGCTGGAAGTGGATGAACTCATTGTCTCGTATCAACTAACTGTTTTAATACGGGAGTCTCACAACAACGTCTCTAGTTTTTCAAGGGATAGTTTATGAACATGAAGTCCTGTACTAGTATTTATAATTGGCCAAAGAGGATGGTTAATTAAAGTCAATTAGTACCCAACTACCAACTTATTTTTATCACATCTCAAATTTAATTTGATAGACAATTGGTGTGATGCCTTGAATATCTAAGTGTACTTGTATTAGTCAGACTTAAAATTTGCAAAAAATGATAAACTTACAATCTCTATAATTTCCATTTATAAACTAAGACATTTGCATTGGTCAAACTTATAATTTTCATTTTTCCCAAAGCGAGAAACTTATAAAATGTACCAATTCTCTCATTTTTTGAAAGCGAGAAACTTATAAAATGCACCAATTCCATTTTTCAATTGCACAACATCCCGACATGTTCAACTGTCGGTCCCGACAGATGTTTTATTAATTCTCGACAGGTGACGAAAACGTGCACAGCATTAAAGATCAGGTTAACGTAAATAGTAAACTGCAGAAGAAATAAAGAATAATAAACATAAGGAAAAATTTATACCACAATATCTTTGATATAATATAATTAATCCTCCAACTCTACGGTCGTTCAAAATACTTGAAGAGAGGAAGCAAAACATTGTATCTTTTTCTTGTCCACTTAAAAATATTTTTTTCACTCCCCACCAAATAAATTCTAATTTGCAACATTGTAAATAGTAGACTCAATTGACGGCGCATGATAAACACCATTTCGTAACATCCACTCAACCTTCGGTGTTCCCCATCAAATTATTGACTTACATTATTATATTCAAATTACATTGTCATTACCATTTCTGATTCGTTTACCGACAAAGAAATACATGTTCAACTTTACAAAAAAAATTCGAATCCATTTATAACATACTGTATTACAACCCGACAGTTCATATGTCGTACCCGACAGATTGTCTCTGTTATTCTTGACAGTTGGACCGGAGTACATAAAATACACTACTTGGATTATAACGTTAGGGCAATTACATCAAACTGCCTTCTTTGAACACTTAACATCCAACTGAAAATTTTCATCAAACGCCAAACCATGAAAGGACAATTACAAAATGGAATGTAAAATATAGGGATTTTCTTAAATAAAAATTCGAGCAATAATTACAACATTAAATTCTCAAACAAACAGACCAGCTCATGTGATAAGCCCGTTGAAAGAACATTAACTTGAAGATGCTTCTCAGTGTACTTTACAGCTAACCAACCTTCATGACTATCATATATCGCAAAATGTGCACATCTAAAAATTCAGAAACAAATCAAAATTTGAAAAATAAAAGCATACACATGCAAACATACCACATACCTAAAATCAATTATGTAAAAAGCTAAAATATCACACATGAACAAAAACCCAATTTGGACATCACCATTTTTGCTTTTCCTTTCGATTCTGTAGATTTAAAGAAAGTTGGAGAGCTAGACAAACAATCTTTAGCTGGCAGGAGGTGCGAGTGAGACACTATCACACAGATAGCGGATGTGGCACAGTTGTAGCGCGGTTAGGGTTGAAAAAAAGGCCCAACAAGTTTTGATTTGTGAAAGAGTGAAAAGTAAAGGAAAGAGAAGAAGAAGAGAAGAAGCCTAACTACCTAAGGGAGTGGCCATCGTCGACGTCGGTCCGGATGGAGCAGAGAAACAAGAAGTTAGAAGAGGGGAGAGCTAGAGTCGGTTGGAGAGGAAAATGAAAATCTCCATCAATTTTTTCATTAATTAGAAGATAAATTGTCAACAATTGAGTAGTGAGATGAGAGATGTGATGTTTTAATATTTTTTGTACTATTGTTTCATCCAGTCAAATCTATATTTAATGAAGGATGTGAAGGGTATTTTGAATTATCTAGAGGGGCAAAATTGTCAAAATTTGACAATCTTGCAATGACTTTAAAAAAGTGACATTTTTGTAAATAAAAAGCCAAAAGTTGACACCTGATGTAATTTCCACAAAAAAAAATTCTATTTTTGGGCCCTCTAAAGAGCTGGGCCTAGGGCGTTGGCCTCTTAAGCCTCTCCTCAGGTCTAGCTTTCCCGACACGTGTTGGACACCGATATGTTGTTGTCGGCAACGTGTTGGTGCTTCTAAACTGGCCACCCTTTTACTACAAATAGAATCATTACGAATTTTGAGGGTTTAGTAACAAAAAATTAAGAAAATATAATAGACTGCAACCTGAAATAATACTATTTGGTTCCACTAATGTGATATTAAATAATAAGTGAAATTAAATGATTGCGGCCTAGAGCTACATAGCATTGTTCAAGACTAAAACTTACCTGAGGTGCTATCCCTAGCCGATGTCCATTTAATCACAACAGCTTGTGTCCAAAATTAAATGACAACCCAAACCCAAAAATATTAAAACCCAAACTAAAAAGTTAGAGTGGAAATTTCACCACATACATTAAAATTATAAAAAAATTAAATTTTTATGTTCCAAAGTTCTTTATTCTAAAAATACTTCAATATATGGAGTATAAATGATGAATACAAAATATCCTCAATCCATAACTAATATATTTGAAAGCTAAAATCATTCATCTAAATAAGCCTTAAAACCATCGCTAATTAACGTCCAATCATTTCATTTTTTCACAACCATCATGGATGATTTTTTTTGTTAGTCGAACTAACATATATGAACGGAGTAACCAAATTGTAGATAATTTTAAGTTAATCAGCTAAATAAAATGAAATTTAGTAACAAACAAATTTTTTTTTTTTTTTTTTGGTACTCAATGATTATCTTTGTATTTAACCCGCGTTCTGGTCTTAAGCTTATCCTCTTGTGATTTATTTATTTATTTTAATCTTTATTCTCCTTCCCTTAGGGTAACCGCAAAACCCGATGTGAAGTTAGAAATCTCCGATGGAACTGTAATTGCTAACAAGTTAATGTAATATAGTTAACAATTGAGCAATCTATTTCATTATTAAATTGTAATTTAACAAGTGACTAATTCATGATTAATCCTCTTTTAATGTCGACCAGGATATCAATGGCCCAGAGGACATATAAAATAATTGGTTTTTTGTAATCACAGGTAGTTGTGAGTCCTTTCTAGTTTTGTAATAATAAACAGTAGAAAATTAAATCAACATGGAGGCCAAAGTCGTTGGTCATTTGGAAAGTGTCGATCATATTGCAATAAGATTTATGCTGGTATCTCACAGGAAGAATGCGGGTGAGTGCACAGGCAATGGATGTAATACTAGTATAAAACAATCACATTTTAGAATATGTATCATCGTACACTCTTTAGTTTATTGAATGTCTAATATTTGTTTATATTACGACACTAAGTTGGAATTGTTCTTACCTTTCTTTTCTTTTTCGACATTAATTTTGAGGCACAATTGCGGTTATGATAAAGTTTATCGAATATATTATCCACCAAATATTCAATGTAATGATAGATACTTTCAATGTAAGAATTTCAAGATCGCACCTAGTAGCTCAACCATACAACCATGTATGCGAGAAAGTTATTGAAGGTTAAGAATGGACTTCGATCTTGTATCACGGAGCATGAGAAGAGAGGAAGTTGTGCATAGTGGTGCTGAATTTGAAGTCCACCTTTGTGTTTATTAAGAAAGTTTTGTTTTTTTACCCCCCCCCCCCACCCCCCCATTAAACAACCTAACTTTCATTTTGGGAATATTTTTTTATTTCTGCATGATTTGGATGACGTATTGATCTCACTTTGTGAAAATACTACTATGATGTTTTATTAGTTTTAATCATTTTTATTGTTTAAGAAAATATCTTATTATCTATATTGTCGTGTTATGAATTGCTCGAATGTGCCTGATTCCATTTTTACATTCATTCGTTCGTTGAGTTTAATGATTATTTGGCAAAGTAGGTTAAGCTACAATCAATGTAATATTATTGTCCTTCCTACTTATGTTTTTTGGGGACAAACGTTATAGGTCAGTGAATCACAAAAGCATCGAATCAAATGAAATAGTTGCTTTCTGATGTAAAAATTGCTTATCTATTCCAAAAGATGATCATACTAGTCTTAGGTACTACACTTGCAAAATATAAAGTCTCTGTGAAAAATTAAACTTCGAAAAAGTCAAGCATTTCATGCATTTTCACAACGCAAAATGTTACAAAAATCGATTGAAACGTCACACAGTAATTACCTTTGCGCATTGATAGCAACTAACACGAAAATTGACTGGCTGAAATTGAATTTTGATTTGTTTCACAATTATCAAGTCCTCAATTTTCGTTTTCTCTAAAAACATGCATGCACATCGACAACATTGACATTTATCTAATGGTCAATCATTTCATTTTTTTCACAACATCACAATGCTAGGAAATCGATTGACATGTGACATATAAGAAGTCAATATAAAAAAAGGGCATTAGTAATTAATCAATACATATTAAATTTTCATTACATCATGTAGATATATAATTACAAGTGCTTCATCATTCGGAATTCAAAATAAGAAAGAATGGAAAAAGATCAATATCATTGTGAATAAAAGCATGAAGCTTCAGGTATATGCCATCACCACAGGCTGTAAAGGGCGGAAATGATGTTTCACTCAAAAGGAGTGAGAGACACGGAAACAACTGAAGAAATAAAGCTGACTGTTGAAATGGTATACTTTTTTGAAGTCATATGACAGAGCACTCTCAAATGTATTTCTCGTGCAGATCACTTTTCTTCTTCTTTCTTCTTAGTTTAAGTCTCCCTGCTACTGCAGAGTTCTAAAATTTCCAACCATAAAATTGTTTTAAATATATAATTATTGTTTCTTGTGTTTCTTAGGCATATCGTGCATTACTAAGGAGAGAAGTTTTACACAATGATTTTCTAAACCCACCTATGCTGAGTGAGTCAATGTCAGTATTAGTGAAGTTAAATGAAATCAAATTAGTTGTTCAAGGAAGATACCCTGAGGTTAGAAATCTATATCTTCATTAGACTTGGTGACACGATTACTTATTTGATATTTAAATGTTTTTATATTTCAAATCTTGTAGGCTGAACATTGTTAGCTCTCAATTGAACGTCCAAACATTGAAATCTGATCTTCATATTGTTGCAACAATGAGGTATGTCACTACAAAAGAACAATATTAGTAATATGGTAACAATATTACATCTTCATGTCTAAACATTTTATCATAAACTAGGTGATCATTTCTTATTTTAAGATCAATAAACTCCTGATTTAGCTCAAATAGCCACACCTGTTGAAAGACTTTGATGATGAGATCACGATATTTATCCAATGCTTTAAAATTAGATAACTAGCCAAGAGTTCTTCAAGCTTGTCTAGCCTTTTGATCCCTTTCTCTCTCATCATCTTAACTATTGAACTCTGAAGTCTTGTTCTGGTGCCACGGTAAAATTATCAAAGTTTGTACTGCTTTCAACTCCTTTCTCCCTTGTCTTTTTTTTATTTTATTTCATTCTTGTTTTCTTGATTTCTTCGAGAGCTCTAATTTTGTTCTCCAAAAACTGCTTAGCAACAGTCAGACAAGTGAGGAATGTTGGGGCAAACCAGAAAAGTTTGCGGAAGCAACTTGCTATCTATCGATAGGTGAGAACAAACTGTTCTAATAACATACACTTTTAGTTTCTACTTCGTTCTGTAGGAGACTCCCTACTTATGTAAGCAGACTACCTACGAGGCTCAATATGTGTGATTATATCCTTAATCTTCTTGTCTTCACAATCTTGTTTGTCCAAATTGAAGTCTTCTTGGGAAGTTGCGTTACTTTCCTCCAAATCCAAATCATCAAATGTGTAATCTTCCTCAAATTTTCTTGCACCAGAGCTTGGAAAAAAGTCCACGTCGCTCTCTGAAATTGGAGGTTGCTGGTTTCACGAAATCCTCTTATCCCTTATAATCGAGCATAGCTAATCTGTATCGACATGAAACTTCATCTATCTAAAAATGGTTGCAAGTACATGTCCAAAAGTACTTGATTTGAACGTTATGTCAACGGAATCCATTACTGCATCAAGACAAAAATAGAAGATATATCACCATTTGAATAGACATAGCTCCATCAAAATATCATATATGATGCATCGAACGTTATCACTGACAACACCATTTTTTTTACAACTACGCTACCATCTATATCATTTAATCAAAGTATTTCAATTTTTCAATTAACAAATTATGTTTTGTATCACCGTTCCCAACACATTCCACATAGCTGAACATAATATATTTCTCAACTGACGAGTCCCATACCATATGATGTAACAAATATTGAAACACAGTCACATATATCACACATGGGTAATGGTATTATGAGCGTGGAAAATGTAGAATCAACAAATATAACAACTATATGTTTATCACATGTAAATCAAGATATTACATAACCATAAGATCAACAGTGACAGCCTAATTTTTCAATGCTTCAGAGTTTCAGTTATTTAGAGATGATTCAGAGATTCAAGATATGTTATTACATTCATTTTTAGTTATGGGATGGTCATACAAATTCACCATATAGGTTCGAATGCAACAAATAGAAATTTAGACATATCATAATTCATATCCGAAAATCAGTTAAATTTCAAATAGTGATATAAGTTTGTATATGTAAAATTTACAACAATTATATTCAGTATACAACGAAAATTTTGTTATTGGACAGAAATCACGTTCAATTCCAAATGACCCAAAGAAATGGATTTCACAAATAAGAATACAATGGAATGGACAAAGTTACAATAGGTTGGATTTCATTAAAAATTGTTACAATGACCTGTAATCACTGTAAAACAAATTTTTGGGAGATAATTCAACTGGATCAATATTCGAATGACACACAAGGAGAAAATCTTACTGAAGCCAATCTCGCATAATTGCCGATTGTGAGTAATCTTAATTGTCTTACTAATTGTATTGTAGCAAGCAATTGAAAGTTGGGTTTGAATCTCAATTTATTTAGCATATGGAGTTAGGGGTGGACGTGGTTCCATTTAGTTCTGGTTCGAGAAAATCGAACTGAACCATGAACCAATAATTTTTGTGATAATGGAATCGAATGGTTTTTTTTAAGAAGTGGAACCAAACCTTGGTTTGGTCTAGTTCTAGTAGACTAGTACTATTACTTAACTTTTCAGTCTTGCGGAATATCTATATGTTAGTAATATGTACTTAAATAAAAAATATAAGCATCAAATATTTACTAGCTCAAATTATCAATAATCAAGATTATAAAAGTCCAAACTAACAAATACAATATAAACGAATGAGTCATTGCCAAAAGTTAATAGAATTAAGTCACTCAACCTGCATTATTGCGCGGATGGCCGCGCACTCATAGCCAAGGCGTGGGTCCTACGTGAATAAAATAATCCTGACCCCCATGTGTGTGTGTTGTGTCAACCGTACGATTATCCTTCTGGGTACTATAGCTCGGTTGAAGTTAATGATATCGAGTTCAATTTCATCATTTGTCCAAATGTGGGATGATGTCCGTGTGCAAATAGGGAAA
>NC_036246.1:4009460-4014102 GCF_002742605.1 Olea europaea var. sylvestris
TGATATCTGTACTTACTTTACATGTAGGTAATTCCAAAAAGGCTCGTACAATAAAAAAGAAGGATCAATTATTGATAAACCAATCGTCCCTGGAGAATTCACTAGAAAAGAAAGGAGAAGCTGCAGAAGATGAAGTTTATGAGATGTCTTCAGGGGATGAAGATAGCTCTAAAGGAATGAAAAGTATGAAGCCTTCTCTTTAGTTTTGGATTACATAATTCTTTAAAGTTGCTTTTGCTTTATCAAATTTAATTTGTTTGGTGAAACTCGTGAATGTTGATAGCCTTAACAAGGTATTCGAGTATAGCCATAATTATAGTGGATGTCAAATAGCCTGTGGTCTGGTTTCACGGATCCTTCTGATCTAGAAATAAAAAATGTTTTCTTAATGCAGAGTGGATTATGGAATACCATCAGAGTAGACCTGGACTCAAAGTGCTGCAAGAAAGGATAGATGACTTCATAGCTGCTCATGAGGCACAAGAGGAGCAGGTAGTTTTACTTCTGCGGTGATATTCAATGTTTCTTTTCATCACAGTTAAAGTGGTTTTCTATAGCTGAATAATAGGAGGGCATGTTCAATTTTATATTCCAGATAGGTTAGCTGTTCAATTTTATATTCCAGATAGGTTAGCCATTTTGTTGAAGATGTGACAAATCTGAGTCTTGAACTGCTCTTTCAGCCTGAATACTAAATTTGTCTCATCATTAATGTGTTCTGTGTGAAACTAGCTGAGGAAGTGCATCTGTGTGTGGCTTATAGCTATAAAATATGATATCTAATGTAAAATATGTGCTTGTTTCTTCAATATAAGTTGTCTTATTTTATTTGGCCCATGCAGGCAAGAAGAGAAAGGGAGGCCAAAGCTGCAGAAGGTGGATGGACTGTCGTCGTACACCATAAGGGGAGGAAAAAGACATCTGATGCTGAAAGTGGAACTGTTGTGGGCTCGGTTTCCCAGGCTGCTGTTCTAGATAAGCTGGCAAAAACGAAGAATAAAGATGCAGGCCCAGATTTCTACAGGTTTCAGAAAAGGGAAGCCCACAGAAACGGTATGCTTAAAATTAGTCATAAATTTATTTCTCAGTTCTTGTAACGTGGTGAATGCAGATAATCATTAAATTCAAATTTCAAAATACAATAATGCGAATGTTGTTTGAACCTAGAAAGATTTAAAGAACATAACGCTGAACAAGGAATACGAATCATATGCTTATTAGTTTGGAAAAAAGGGTTCTGACCGGGAACTTGCTTGTTGGTTCTCATTTTGGTATTTGTGGTATTATGTTAAATATTTGCATTTAACAAATGGTATTATTTTGTTGTATCGAGTATTTCTATTTTCTATATAATTTTCCACTTCTCTTTTCTTAATTTGTTGAACTTTATGGAGATTGGATTTTTATTTTTATTTTTATTTTTTTTCAGAGATTATGATGCTGCAGAGCAAATTCGAGCAGGATAAAAAGCGGATACAACAGATGAGAGCTGAAAGGAAATTTCGACCGTATTAGAACCTTTTATCCCAGAACAATATCAAGCGATGAACTGAAATGCTCCAGGGAATTGGATTCTTTTCTCCTTCCAATGCTATGCCGTTTGTTGGATCAACTGGAGATGGACTTGCTCATGTTGGAAACTTGTAATTCCATTTTTCTGTTTCCTCTATAAAGGCATGTTTGACTGAGCGTAAAAGCACAAGTTTTGAGAATTATTTCCTCATTTTAAACTTTATGTCACATGAAAAAGTTTTTTATTTTAAATGAGACTTTTCTCTGAAGGTTCAGACCGAATTTACAGTGTTTTCAGGTCAATTTATGAGCATCGGAGAATATTACACTTTTCTTGAATTTCTCATTAAAAAACTCTACTTTTATTCACTATCATCGGAGAATTGAACATTGCAAAGCTATTAATGTTGGGGGAAGAACAATCATAGAAAATAGCGACATTTATATTTTACTGTTAGAATATTTCTGCATATGATGAAGTAATTGAGGGATTAAGACCTTCTTCCACTAATATGTAAATGTGTTACACGTAATTTTATATTGTTGTTGATAATTCAAAATTTTAATTAATATGATCAAATCAAAACAACTATTTAAATACAATAATGTCACACTTGAAATCAAGGTGCATATTGAAATTTTAACAATTCTTGAGGGGTCTTGGTGCATCTGTTAGTGGGGATTGTGGAGTGCAAGAATGAGTGTGAAGGTGTCCAAACAAAGTCAGTGTGAATTTTCTAAATTATGCTCTTTTCCTCGTACCGAAACTGGTCCCACTAAACGTGTCACCAAGGCTTCATTATCCTCGGCAATTTTCAATGCCTCATAAATGGTAATGTAATTGTATGTGTTGGTGGCTTTAATATTGAATAATGGTATTTGTAGTCGACGACTACAATAGTCGGCTTTAATATTAAATAATGATATTTGTAATCGATGATTACAGTAGTCTCTTCTGTAACATTTTATGCGATAGTTTGTTATTTAACGCAATAATTGCCTTTAATTTTGTTAACTCAACTAACAAGTTAATGTTTTAATAACAATCTGACACGTAAAATAATAACTATTGTCGCTTATTATGAGTAATATTATATTATAAAACAATATATTATATAAAACAAACCATAAATATGTTATAAAAGTAATAATTTAATGTATGATACGAAATCTAACTAGGAGAGTAATTTATTCTTTCATTTTCTATCTTATCGTTTCATTTCCTTCGATTCAAACTGCGTGCCAAACCATAAAATTAATAGTAAAATACTTGAAAAAGCAATATGCTGAGCGCGTGTTCGTTGGTTATGAATCATAGAATTGGACAATAAAAATGTTCTCTAACTAACAAAATGAAAGGGAATATGTTAAGAGTAATGTAGCCACACTGGGGTTGCAATCCTAATCTAGATGGTGCTAATGTGTCATTAATTGATAGCTAAATTAAATAATTCATTTAATTTCATATTTTATTTAACTTATTATCTAGTGTCATATAGATTGGGGAACCCCGGTAGGACTACATGACAATATTATTATTATTATTATTATTGTCAAGATATTAAACATATATTTACTATATCACATTAATTAGGTAAAAGGAAGATGGACCGCGTTCAGCTAAATAGGAGAACACTAGTTAATAATAAAGAAAGATGGTGGAATCTGATATGGAATTCATAAATTTTCAATCACATACTTCATCATTTTTTATCAAAATCTATTAAAAATATAATTTTCCATAGCGAACATGGATTAATATAAAATTGAAATGGAGCGATGGTGGAGGCAAGGGGTTCTTTTGGATTAGAAAGAGAAGCGATTGAGTCTCCCGCCAAACCCATCACTAATCCAATCGTTTTTAATTAATAATACATCATTAACGAAATAATATGTGGGATTCACAAATCTTAACAAATCTCAGGTTCCCCTAATGAATAATAGTAAATAAATATTTGATGTTTTGCTTAATTAAATATACACTAATTATGGTCACCGTGTATGCTATATTTGTGTGCATTTATTTTTATCTATCTCTATTCGTAAAAGCTTTTCGTGATGGTATTAACTTTTCATAAAGGTGCATTTTTTGGAAAGGGTGCATGGTTTGGCCTCAACCATTTCGTCCACACCCTTTCATGGTCTATAAATAGGACCCTTTGGGTGTCCTATTCCTCACAGTTTGATATGCAAAAACGTCTCCCATCCTCTCTTCTAGCCAAAATCAAAATCATTTCATTTATTTTGATTTTCTTTCATTTCATCTTTGGAGTACATAATCCTACGTTTGGTTCGTTGTACTTGTGTTTTGGAGTGCTACAAACACAAGTGTAGCCGTTGTATCTTGGGAGTCGATTGTCGAAATCCGTAGGCACCGTTGTGGGGCAAATTCGACTTAAGGACAAAGAGTCCAATTCTTGCCTCGGCTTTGTCACCATCATTATACTTATTTCGGCATCACTATTCACAAAATTCTTCCAACAGTACATTTATGCTAAGTGGACAGGGTCTGGCCTGTCAGTGTAGCAACTCTCATGTTGGTAATATCGTTGTGATTGATGGAGGTGAAAATCAAGCCTTCCCATGCACGATTCGTTTCGACTGCTTAACTAGTTAGTCGTTGACTCGTTATAATTGTAAGGATATACCTTTTAACCCATTTTTCAGTGGGCTTGTACCCAGAAAACTTTTTGGACAATAAGGCTTTCTAGGGGAGTGGATTCTGAAGTCCAAGTTTGGGCCCATTTCAACCTAAATCTAGCCCAAAAGTCTCGACATCAAATTTAAACCGATTTTTCACTCACCAAGTTGTATGAATCGAATAATTTTTAATAGTTAAATACAATAGAGCTGTGCAGTTTTCGGTGATTTACATGTATTTAGATGTGTTCATTAAACAATTTAAAGAAAATGATTTTGAAGAGATCAATATTATGGATCGAGAAGGAAGGTCACCACATTTTCGCTAGCCTGCTGCTAGCTGACCGCTCGAGCGGCACCTACGTATTTTCAATAGAGAATCATCACTTGTTTGTCGCCCGTCTGGCACTTAAGCGATAGGGTTAACCGACCCATGCCCGTTTTGCATTTTGACGTATTTTTTAGACTCCTATTCATCTACAACTTGACT
>NC_036246.1:4016694-4032270 GCF_002742605.1 Olea europaea var. sylvestris
AATCTAGTCCAGAATTGACAGACAGTAATGTTTTGCCTACATCACCACCAATACCATAGTATTCAATTTCATCAAGTCCCAAGTATTATTTTTATTTAATGACTCCATTTTCTCCTACATAGCAATCAACCATTTACTAGAATTACTGTAACTGACTGTCTCTGAATATGTAGCAGGCTCCTCGTTGGAATCAATATTATCAACCACATTCAAAGCATAAGCACCAAAGGGTTGTTTGCTATAAGTGAGTGTTCAAAAGGAATGAAGAGACATCAGGAATTGAAGATACTAGGTATAAGGCCAGATTGTTAGCAAAGAGCTACAGTCAAATTTCAGGTGTTGACTTCTTGGATGTGTTCTCATCGGTTGTAAAACATAGTTTAATTCGGTCTTTACTTGATATAGTGGCAAAGAATAATTTGGAACTTGGCAGATGGATGTCAAGAAAACATTCTTACATAAAGAACTTTGGGAAAACATTTATATGCAACAATCAGAGTGTTTTATAGATTCTGAAAAGGGAGACTATAAGTGGTTGTTGAAGAAGTCCTTGTATAGACTAAAATAGTCATCGTATAGTTTCATTAGAAGTAGTTATGATAGTTGTGTGTACTTCAAAAAGGAAGATGGTAGATCGATTATATATTTGCTATTATATGTTGATGACATGGTCATTGCAGATAAGGGTAAAATAGATGTCAAAAGGTGAATTCTCAATTTAGTCAGGTGTTTGACGTGAAAGATTTGGGTGCTGCAAAGAAAATTCTTGGTATGAAAATTTTGATGGATAGAAAGGTTGGTAGATTATATTTAAGTCAGAAGGGATACATTGAGAAGGTGCTTCAGAAATTTAGCGTGTGTTTGTGCCCCATTCTCACCCCATTTTTCTGTAACAGTAGTGCAATTTGTGGGCCCCATTGTGTGCAATTAATGCATCATTACAAATTAATACCTACAAGTTTCAAGTGAGCATTTATTTTCAATTGACCCAATTGGCAGATTTCCATTACTACCCTTCAAGATGAGTGAAAATGTGGTGATGGGCACGCAGTTCCCGGAAATTAACACGTACATGTACTTGCATGACTTTAACGTTTGACAAGTCAAACTACACAGAACACGACAAATTTTCGTAAAAGGAAAAATACACTGACTGTCGACATACGTAGGAAATTAATAGGTTACGGACGAAAACATACACTACTCGACAACATAAGTAGAAAATAAACGGTTACGGACAATGATTACTGACACTCTGAATCGAGAACATAACATAACAAAGGTCACACATATAACAACAGGACGAGAAACAAAAGTACAACGTTGCCCCCGTGTTCGACTACTAACGTAATGCTTGTGCCATATAATCGCACATTTGTTGCCACGACATATCCTCCTTGCCTATGGCATCCATCTCGGCTACAATTTCATCCTGTTCATCGGGAAGGTCGATCTCAACCTCGTCGTCATCCACTTCTTCGGCTCTTTGAAAACCCTCATCTAGTCTACCGTTTCTCCGAAGGAAGTTATGAATTCCCATTGATGCCACGACCATAGCAGTCTGAGCTCTCATACTGTAAGCTGGCATCCGATTTAGAATCTTCCACCGTTGTTTCCAAACATCGAATGACCGCTCAATAACGTTTCGACATGAAGAGTGGTGGAAATTGAACCACTCCCGTGCATTGTGAAAACGACGGCGTTGTCTGCTTGCGGAGTTCCCAAACTCTTGAAAATGATATCGAATGTCGGAGCCCTTATATGGTGCCATATAACTAGGCCTGTGCGCGAGCCCCGAGTCAACGAGGTAATATTTCCCGTTCGCGGGTTGTGGAAAATTTACCTCCGGACTATAAACAGCTCTGGCCAATATGCGACTGTCGTGCGTGTTCCCCGTTGTTCCTGGGAGGACAAATGTAAAACAGAGGTTGAAATCGCATGCCCCTAGGATGTTCTGTGTCGGAATACCCTTTCTCCCAATGAAATGTTCTCGTTGTTGCCTCAGCAACATTGCTCTGACATGCGTACCATCAATTGCACCAATACATTCCTGCAACATCAAACATTTACAGACAACCATTTTGTTGTGCGAGAAAACAACTACAAGAATTGGGCAAATAAGAGAATATGACGGGACGCGAGTAGCATACCTGAAATAGAGGTTAACGCTCCGGGTTCGGCCTATGGTGGGTCGCACCTTCATTGTAAAGCGGATCGGGTTTTATCATGGTAGCAGCGAAAGCTAAGCACGCTCGCAGCATCGTCTTAAAATAGTGCGCTATGGTTTGCAACGAGTGACCGAACAGAGTTTGCACTTGTCTGTATCCTTTACCGTGTGTAAGTATGCACAAGAACATTCCTACCTATTCGTATACGTCGATATTTGCGCTGCTGGATATGCCGTACTGGTCACATAGAATGTGCGTAAAGTGCATAAACATGGGCGGATACATCTTAAATTCTTGAAAGTATGTTTGGGGGTACACATACATATTCTGTAGCATGAAAATGTGGCCGCATCGTGTTGTTGGGAATAGATATCGACGCGCTCCATTTGGTGCAAAGTACTCGCGAACCACACGCTCCGCAACTCGACAATAATTGAGCCACACCGTAATGTCCTCCTCCAGTTGTTGCATCAAGTCTTCTTTAGAACTCTACTCATCGTCGGACAACAACTCAATGTCACAATTTGTTTCCAAACTGGAGAAGACCACTGAGTCGTCCGACATCTCTTCAGCCAATGCCAACATTAATTAACGAGTAGTGTATAGATGTGGAATAGCAGTAGCAAGTGGTAATGTCTACAACCTATTGTAGACGTGGGAGGTGTTTGTATATTGCAAGCAGCTTGGAGCCTCTTAACAATTGTAAGTGCGTTCGATATTTATAGAAGGCTCAACGTGTCTGGGATAGCATTGCTGAAATTAAGGTGTTCAATTTTTCAAATATGTGTTCATTAGTAACATGAGAATATTAGTGCAGGTTGCAGGGAATATATTCCCTGCCAACTTTAAAGTTGTCTAGCCATTTGTAACACATGCAAAATATAATATATAATATTACAATATGGTACATATAAAATTAAAAGTACAAATCACACCAATGCAGCAGGGTCACATGCGAAACAGATAATTTTCGTTGTCTTCACTAGTTACAGCTCAATACAACCCGGAAAATGCAAAAATAAAAATAAAAATGTGCATAGAAAACTGCAATACAACATAAGCCGAACCCAAGAAATCATGTCTTTCGTTCACGCGACATATTGTCCCGCTCGAAGCAATACTTCACAAATTTGAAGCGCAGAAACGGTGTCTTTGCGGCGCAGTACGAATTTTGATTATCTTTGTCGCGGAAGAACCACAATGCGAATAGGTATAGCACATCACCCTCCTTCACATAACCTGACGAGAGCAGTTCGTCCACACACTCCACGACCGACATTTCTTCGTTACGATGTGATCTCGCAATAGAGGCCAAATCTGTTCCTACACTCACCATATGCTCAAATGATGCCGACACGTCTCGGGCACTATATTGTTTCTTACTTCCTCTATTCTTTTGTTGCTTGCCTTTTTGTTTCTCACCACTTTGCCTCCTAGATATGTTCATCGAAGAGTTTCCTCTATTTAGGTTCGGACTGCCACTGGAATTGGTGCCTTCAGCGTTGATTGGCAACCTGTCATTGGCATCTTCTCGGTCACTGTTTGTACTCAAGTTGAAGCCACATTATGACAGCTTCATTGGGGACAACGCGTACTTAGCCGCGTCTCCGGTGTCCCCAAACAGCTTTCCATAAGTGTTATAAATCTCGCTGCAATCAATGTGCTTATACTTCGCATACTTCGGGTTCTCCTGTTTCCAAATGAAAATGAAAACATAGCGATAGATGAAACAGGGAGCTAGAATGGAAAATAGATACGAATAAAACGAAAGCAGGAACTAGAAGGAGACACTCAGATGCATGCAACTGAAGACAATTAACAAATGCATTAACAGGAGAAATTGCATCAAGTGTTGATCAACATCATTGTGGACAAAGTACAGTAATGTCACATACTAAGCATCACGGACCGCAACTTGCATTATTCAGCAATTTGATTTTTAAATCATTCATGCTCACACGCATCTTCCATAAGACAGACACAACATGGTAGTACATGGATAATATAATGGGCATTATGCACCTTGATTTTGGCGTCCAACCAATACTTCGGAGCGACTATTAATCCAGTGCTCCGGAGCGATACTCAATTCCTGTGCTTCGCAGCAGCTCGAATAGGTGCTTGTGCTGCTCTTGCAGTTTACTCCAATAGTTCTTCATCTGGGATACAGTCCAGTTCTTTCCATCTTTTCTGTTGAACATTTCTGTAATATGCTGCCATCCTTTTGTGGAGAAGCATTTGTCTCGTCGGTGGCCTTTCGCGATCACAGTTTCGCACGTTGAAATGAAAACCTTGCGCTCGGGGGAGTTCCATTTGGCTAACTTTCGCACCGTGGGTTGCGATTCTTGGTGGTCTGAAGCAGCACAGTGCATCGAGGGGGCGCTGCCACTTGTGCCCAGCTGTAGGGGAATATTTGTAATTTAAAAAGCAGCTAAGGAGTAATAAAAGTAAATTCACAGGCTGTATTAAACAAGCAGGGGGAAAGAAGCTATTGTTAACTAATCTGAGCAGTATGATCGTTGGTCCGACTGCGTTTTCCTATGTTACATAGATGCAGAATTGGGGGCAGGCAGCAAACAATGGGAACCGAATAATGTGAATAGCTAAAAATTGCAGACAACATACACACTTGCTCTGTAACATAAACTCAGTCATCAATGTCGTGTAAACATTGAGGCTACGAATTTGTAATAATTAACAATCACTATGATTACAAAGTTTCCAAATTAATTGCCCTGCGAACATTAGTTTCGGGGAAAACGAAAGAAGCCAATTGCAATTTCATTTACATGCGATGTTGCCCGCAGGAAACACTACAATCTGATTAACAATAGAAAACTCATGAAATTGATACAAACTATGAGGAGAAAGGTATAAAGAATTTGCGAACATTTCTGCTTAATAAATTTACTTATACAATCAACGCCTAGTAATGTTGTCACTGAGCAGTAGATGACATTTTTCAAGGAGGAGTGGACAATGGTTACCAAGTCATTGGGGAAGTCGTTCCAGTGCTGGCCGAAGTTGTCCATTGGCGGTGGTTTCGGTCTTCAGAAGGAAGACGAATTACCCAGTGGTTGTTGAAGAGCGTAGTTGTCGCCGGTAGGTGCCCGGAGTTGACCTCGCAATGGGGCGCCGATGGATGTTGAGCGGAACAAAATAGACACAGAGATCCTGGTGCAACGGACACAAATGACGCGGTCTCGTACTGGGCTACCGCACCTTCAGCCGGTGGATAATGAATGACAATGCTTGGGTAGATGGAACGATATGGTTTGAATCTCTCACTGGCAGGCAGATCCGGACGCAGGAGTAGCAAAGGAAGCCGTTTGGGTTGATTGGAAAATCCGACGGTAGGGTTGGGAATTGTAAAGTATATGTGAGGACAACACTTGACAATCGAAGGCAAAACTAGAAGAACACAACTCAACGGCATTGTCTTGAATTTGCATTCTGACAGAGCAAATTGGTGACAGGGTTGTGCTGTCTTCTCATCACTGTAGAAAAACAAGTTTGGTCCAAAAAAACTCATTAAAATGAGCATAAAACAAGGGCTTAACATGTTGAATGCTAAGGTTATCAGTACTCCTTTAGTTGTCCACTTCAAATTTTTATCTAGATTGTATCCTTAATCAGATGAAAACGTTGATTATATGTCTCAATTTTCTTAATCTAGTGCAGTTGGTTCGCTTATGTATACCATGGTTTGTACAAAATCGTATTTAACACATGCAGTTAGTAGGTACATGGTAAATCCTAGCAAGAAATATTGGAAAGCAATGCAATGGAATTCAGATACTTGAATGGCTCTACTAATGCTTACTTACATTTTGATAGAAATACAGACGAAGTCATTGGATAAATAGACTTAGATTATGCAAGGAAATATTGATAAGAAGAGATCATTTATAGGGTATGTGGTTACCCATGGGGTAGTGCTATCAGCTGGAAAGCTACTTTGCAAAGTACAATAGCTTTGTTTATGACAGAGGCAGAATACATGGTTATTACAGAGGCTTGTGAGGATGTAAATTGGAATATATGAATATAAAAATATATATATATATATATATATATATATATATATATATATATATATTGTATTGGAATTTGGTTCAAAGTGGAGATTTATTATAGTTTGACCCTAATTCTAGTGGGCATTGGTGTTTTGGTTGAAGTGATATTGAAGGGATCAAAATTATGGACTGGGAAGAAAAGTTGTCGCATTTTCGCTAGCCTGCCACTCAAGTGGCACCTATGTATTTTCAATAGAGAAATGTAGCTCATTTGTTGCTCGTCTGGCACTTGAGTGACGGGGCTGTCACGGCCAATCACTCATTTTTTGGGACTCCTATTCATCGACAACTTGACTTCTGCAATTTTATATATTTAAATCACGGCTTGTATTGTTCTTTTAACATTCATACAATATCTTGAGAATTTTAGATCTTAGTTGAGAGCATTGAGATCTTGTCGTAAACACAATTACTATTGATTATAGTAGATTTCTTCTCCGCTGCTTGTAGTTATTTCGTCTTAGGTTTCCACATAAATCTTGATATTCTTATTTTGCTCTTGTTCATTTCATTTTTGTCATTATCTTGCTATCAAATCATAACAATCCACGGTCCCCTTTGGGGGTCTTGGGGGGAAGACTGAAACCTCATTCATTATCAAACATGTACCTAGTGAAGAAAAAGTTAACGATGTGAGAAATTGAATCTGGATAATCTCAACCATTGTTCGAGGCCTCGTACTCCATCCCCAACTGACAACTACGGTTTCGAATTTGATCATTACTCTTTCCGTATTGTATTGGTAAAATATTGTCACTGCCATTGTAATGTTGCAGTTGATTGTTGTCCTGATTACTAAACATGAATTTTACTCGCCGACTTTCTACCAAAGAATTGTCCAATGCTATTACTTTGGCAAGTGTTCAGGCCTAACAGTTGCTGGTATAGCCACCATGTATTTCTCTACCATTTTCCTTCAACATTTCTAGTTTAATTGGATTTTTGGCATGGCATGCTGAAAATGCAGGCCTTGTTTGGCCTCTAAGCAGTGAGTTGAACATATAGCTAGAAAATTAACTGCAATAACTAGGACAAAACATATAATCTAAGAATGGTGATTATTACATCCAGAAAAACTAATTATTACAATCACAAGATTATCATATAGGCTATATGTCTCCAAATACGTAGCTAATTCAAACGTATTCCTCCAAAGAACTTAACTCTATAAACTAAAGAAATAAAAACAAATAAAACAAAATCAAAGTCCTTTGTAGTCTTTGCTATGAACTTTCCTTTTGAGAAGTTTGACTTTGTTGTCCGTGTCTAAGAAAACTAACACCTATAGTTGTTTCAACTTGGACCAGAGAGTTCTATGGCTTGTACAATCAATGTACGGTCAAGTCTAAAAATTGTTCTAACGAGTAAGTTTCTCATACTTTTTACTTGTTTGTGTCTAATCTTTGAGAAACTTCCCATCTTTCAACAAGGCTATCTCCTTCTAGCATACGTACACTTCAGACATTTTAGGCCTACGGGTTGGAACATATAGTGTGCATAAAGTGCCACTCGACCAATTTCCTCAAGCTCAATCCTATCATAGTTGTTCTTCAAATCTGTAACAACAAACGTGGCAAGTTTTTTTTCTTAATGAAGTTTCTTTACCTAATAGATATTTTAGACATCCTTAAAAGTAAGAAAAATATGAGAACGGAGTCCAATTTGTTAAGAGAATACAAGGTTGTGCGCTCAACCAATCATGCATTGCACCTCTTTGGATAGCTGATTTGCCAAATTCTATTGCTCTTTGGTCGGCAATCAATTTAAGCAGAAGGATACTGAATCCGAATACGTCCGCTTTCTCAGAGGACCGGCCAGTGGAGAGATATTCCGGGGCTATATGTAGGGATTATGCCCTAAATCCAAAAACTTTGGATATAAACATTTTTAATATATAATTGATGTAATTTTATAGTAGATTTGTCCGTAGATTTAAATCCTAGAATTTATTAATCACAAAGAGGTATGATTGTCAGATACAAATCACGTATGACTCAATCTTAAATCATTCATGATCGTAAGTAATAACGAGATACTTATATCATTATTATGGATAGACGATCACATGTGACATTTCTTACTTGTGAAGTAAGTAATTGATTTCACAAATTAAAGTGTGGTGACATTTAAATAAACACATTGATATTTTGTTATAAAATAAAACATTGGAGACAAGCTGGACATGGACAAAATCTAAAGGGAAGATAAAAATGAAATATCTAGGTGTAAATTTTTGTCTAAAATCATGCTTTTGTCAAGCAAAAACAAGAAGTTTCTACTATTATGAACTAGCTCGTATGAAAGTTTTAACTATAGCCATTTTCTTGTTATTCAATTTTCAGTATGACTTAATGCATGCATAATTTGCATAATAGATGATGTCGAGACTTTAAAAAAAGATACGTTTATTTATTTACAATTTAAATATTTCAAGCATAATTATTGAAATCGGACCGAGAACCGCTGAACCGGATAGTGGTCCGGTCCGAGTTCATTAGTTAGACAAACAAGCAAAGGAACCGTTCAAGAACAGGGTTGAACCGCTCAAAATCCACTTGAACCGGACGTGTTTAAGAGGTAACAGATTTGGTTCAATGTTTGAACCAGATGGTCACCAAAGTAAATTGTAAATTTTTTTTTATCAAATTGGAAAAAGGCTAATTCGAACCAGGCCTCTTCCTTGGAATTTCATGTCCTTCACCATTTTGGATAGTACTGTCCTTTAGTGTATAATGTGTAGCAAATATATATTTCAATTTACAAAGTATAATGTAAAATTCCTTTGTCCAAATTGTAAAGAGGGTGATTCGAACATTGGGTTCGTACATGAAAATTGCCATCCTTCACCATCTAGGAAGCTGGTGAAACTCCATGTGATATGCAAGTCAAACATATATATCTAGATTTAGCAAAAAAAAAAATTTTCAAAAATATATTTTAATTAAAATTATGATCTAACAATGATCCACTAGTTCAACCACTGATCCGATGACTTTCCCAGGTTGACCATCGGGTCGAGTCTAATAACTATGATTTCAAGACTTCACAAGTTCAAATTTTAAGCAATTAATCAAGACGACCCACACATTAATGTAATGCATGACATACATAATAAACCAAAAAACTTAATGGGGCCGGCCAGTCGTTCCTGGCTATCCTGTGGCTTGGAAATATGTACATCGCTCCTGCGCAGTCACCATTGTTGCAGGCAGCAGAAAGACGGGAACTCGAGAATGAAGGGAAAGTAAGGGAGATGAGTGTTGGATTTGGGCCAAAAAATCTTTTTGGTTTGAGCCTTTTTTTTAAAATAGACCCATTAATGTTATCCGTAGCCCATATAGTTCATACGCCGAAACTGATTGCAAATTTGCAAGCTTACAAAGGAAATTTCAAGCCCTATACTCTCTAGAGTGCGCAGCCCGAATTCCCGAACCGATGCCGAATGAGTTGGGAGTTGTGACCTGCTTGCTGCCGACTGCCATCGAGACGCCGATGTTGACCTCCGCCACTGCCTGCCGCCGCTGTGAGCCTTTCTTCTTCTTCTTTTTTTTTTTTTAAATTTTTTGAGTTATTTTTGTTACATCATTACGAATTTAGAACAAGTTAAAACATATGAATTCTGCCACCCTCCGCCACACCAAGTTTCACTTTCCCTCTTACGGTTTCACTAGTGGCGCTTTCCTCCTAGTATGATTTTAGGTTTTGGGATGAAAAACACACATAATGAAAGATGGATTTCGAACAAGGAAAACTGAGTAATTCTGCCTTTTGCAATAGTATCATTCCTAGTTAAATGAATTATTTTCAGAAAATTTTAATCCATTTGTAAGTTGATAACTTCTATGAGAATACTAGCATTCTCATAGAAGTTATTCTTAAGAAAGATTTGGAAATGAATAGAGAAAAAGAGAGGAATATAAGAGCGTGGGGATGGAAAATTACTGAAAATGTCCTAGTTTGAACACTTTGCAACTCGAAAGCTAGGCAGCATCTTTTGAGTGGCCGGACTGGAGTAGAGGTGGACCATTGTGTTTGACAAACACGACCTTTTTTTTTTTTTTTTTTTTTTTTTGACTTTATAAAAAAACTTAAAAATGAAAAAACATTATTATGATTTTGGCTTCTTGAAGGCGAGTTGCGCCCTCTTCGGATCGATAACAGGATTTTAAAGTTAGGTTAATGCAGATCATAAGTGAAGCTATTCAACATCAAGCTCTCAACATGTCAAGTTGTCCCATAGCTTGGTCTAATGTCCAAACATAACCTAACCAGCAGAAGGGGGAAATTGACCATATAGAAGAAAAAACAGAATGCTTTTATATCTAAAATGAGACAAATGTCCAGTAATTATTCCTAGTAGATTTAATCCAGCTGGGCAAAATGCCCCCTTCCTCTACACCCACCCGCCAACAGTCCACAACAGCAGGGTATTCCTATTGGCAGAAAATTGGGACCATATGTTACTAAACCAGTGGATCCAAGGTATGGTTTCATATTTGCGGGCATTCGACTGTAATGGTTGTCAAATGAATATTTTACCGATATATGATACTTGGGCTCAAGGAGGGGGGAGATGTCACCCATTCCAATATAGAGGATAAATCAGATTCAAATCATTTTATTGAGATGAGTGGATTTTGGAAAAGGGGAAGGCACTTTTTCAATATTTCTTTTTCAGTTTTCTATCATAGAGGAGTCTAATGTGTTCTATATTATGGAAATTTTGTGATATGTTCTCTAAAGTTAAAAGATTTAAGTACATTTTGTTTCTTTTTTATTAGTATTTCAATCTATCTCCAATACATTTTAGGAATAATTGTTGCAAAGCCCAAAACTTTTGAAACCCTAGCAGACATTCTCCAATCCTTTTGTTGCAGCCTTCACCCCTAGCTTTTCCAAAAGTTGTAGGTGAGGATCTTTTGGATTGTTTCCATCAATGATGCTGTCAGTTGACCATCAAAATAAAAATTTGACCATTTTTTTACTAAAATAGGTAGGGTAAAATGGTAACTTTGTAATATTATCATATAAAATTTTTAAAAGAATTAGATAAAAAAAACCCCCCAAAAAAAAAGGAAACATCGCCCTTCTTCCCCACCCCTACAACCTAGGGAACCCATCTTTCAATGTAAACAGTCAGCTGCAATCGAAAATCGCTGGCACCACTACCACCTCCTCAAACCGTCAATCACTTGCCCATTGGGAACCCACTCTTCCTCCACCTGCACCAGCTACATTGTCCATAGATCCTTCTTTGCCATCTACTCCATCACTGCCTTATTCTTCGTTTCTTTCTCAATCACCAACTTTGCCAATTCAATATTCGACTCCAGACCAATAGATTCATCTATACCACGCACTCAATTGGCATCTTTGGTGCGGTTGTGGAAGTTGATGCCGGTGGTTTGTGGGTATTGAATTTTGTAAGATTGAGAATAGCAACGCTAAATTTTTTATTTTCTTTCTCCTTTCCTTCTACTCTACTTTCATTTTTTCTGCATTCTACTTTTTCTCGTCCTTCATACGAGGTATCTTTTTTATCAGCAAATTCATCTTGACCCTCGTTTATCATACAAACCGACATCAAGTGTCTTCGCATTCTTTCATTTCATTTTCATCGATTTCTGCATTTTATGTTCTCCAGCTTCTTTTGGGTACCTTTTTGATCTGCAAATTCATCTTAATCCTCATTATTGCATGGTGTGCTGACTTAAGGAAAATATAAATATCCACAGATAATGGTCTACCTTTGATATTCGATGGCTTAACTTTCTTGGTATCACCTTTGTCCCAGTAAATTTCTTTTTGTTCTTCTTACCCTTGTCACCCCTGTAAAAGTTATCTTCTCTGAAAAAAATATGATTATTTTAGCACAGATATCTGAAAAAAATATGATTATTTCACTTGCCCATTGGAAACCCTAAAGCATATATTTCCATAATTTTCTCTGGAGAATGCTAGTTATATGATATAAAGCTAACTAGGCGCAAAAACGAGAATTTTTTTGAAAAAATAATATCAAATAGGAAAAGAAAAAATACAACTTTTGGGAATATTGGAATTTTCCACCTTCAAGTTATTTTTCAATATTTTTTTTTGTATTTTTCTTTTTCTTCAGTTTATTTTGCGAATCTTCTGTTGCCATGTCTCTTTTTCTGTTCCTCTGTGCTGTAGAAGGGACAAGCAAGAAAAAGAGGCAATCTTTAGGTTTGATGAGATGCGTATTGGATTTTTTTCTTGTCCCTCCTACAGTAGAGATGAATAGAAAAAGAGACATTAGTAGAAGATTTGCTCAAGAAATTGAAGAAAGGGAAAAATAAAAAGAAAAATATTGGAAAAAAACTTGATAATAGAAAATTCCCTATTTCCTGAAAGTGATTTTTCTTTTCCTATTTGATATTATTTCTTTAAAAAATTTCTCCTTTTTTTGCCCAATTTGTTTTCGTTATAAATCTTGTAGGTCAGCACTCTCTGTAACGTAGTCTGATTTTTTTAGGTGTTAAGATGGGGTAAGGAATTGCTTTTATGAATCCACAAATTTGTAATGGTTGAATTTTGACAGAAATAAAATATTTGCTAGCTCTGTATCATATAACCAGCATTTTTCAGATAAAATTACAGGCATATATGCTTTAGAGGTTTTCAATAAATTTAAACTAATTAGTTGATAAGGGCTTAATTGCTTTAGATTATCCCATAAATATAGCAAGAACCCCGCAATGTTGAGAATAAATATAGCTGACTCTAAATATATATTAAAAAATATGCTCCCTTTATTGTTGTTGGATGAAAGTAGGCATATGTGATTTTAAAGCTTGAGTTTTGGTGGAAAATGTAGAACGGAAGAATTAATCCCTTTTTTTTTTTTTTATATTTGATGATCAACATTTGAATATGAGTGATTAAGTTTTTAAGTATAATTTTCAATTCTCTAGAACAAAATTTAGTTGCATAGAAACGTTTTGATGATTTTTAGGGGTAACTAAGAGAAGTATTCCCCAATATAATCATGCCTATGTTATGTTACATATTTAAGTATGTTAGATTAATAGATCAGAACATAATTATGCTTGGAGATCACAATCTTTGCAGTATTGTTGTCTAGTGTCAACCAATTGCATTACTTTACATTTCATTTGTTGCTTTTTCTTTCCTTTATTTTGATTCGCATGTACGGTGGGGGATGGGGGTCTGCATCAAATATCTGTGCAAAAATTAATGTTTTTTCGCAGAGAAGATAACTTTTATAGGGGTAACAAGAATAAAAAGAGTAAAAGGAAATTTATAGGGGACAAATGTGATACTAATACAGTTGAACTATCTAATATAAAAAGTGGATCAGTATTTATGGATATTTCAATTTTCTTTACACTTCATATGCATGTATGTGAAAATCATTATATCTTCTAGCGGATGAATCAAATGCTCCATGCGTACGAAAGAAAAAAGGCAAAAAGTTGAGATTTTAGAAAAAATGAATGGCAAGATAGCTAGAGCAAAAGTCAATGAATGCACAACATCTAATAATGAGGATCAAAATGAATTTGCCGATAAAAAAGAGAAGTGGGAGAACGTAAAATGTAGATTTCAATGAAAATGAAACGAAAGAACTTGACGCCACTTGATGTTGAAGTTGATAAGGTCATGACATATTTTGCTGATAAAAAAGACACCTCAATTGAAAAAAAAAATAAAAAAAAATTGAAAAGGAACACAAAGATAATTGAAGTCGACAAACTCGACACCGAGGGTGAAGATGCCGCTGAACTGAAAAATGGTACTAGTAGATAATGATGATCAATGTTGTTGCATTCAAAAGTTAACATATTAAGCCCTCGTTTTTTAAAAATCATTTTCAGCCATATGTTTCGTGGGACCCGCAATTTTTATCAACTTTTCAACCACACATTTCATCAACTTTTATCAAAACCTAATAAAAAAATCTGAGTTTATATAAACCGAACGGGGCTGAATTTTGGGCCATATAGATACATATTGTAGTGACACGAAATGTTTTAACCTTCTGATACAATATGCTTTCTACTATTTTAACTTTTTATGTTTGATGCCAGCTAAGATGATCAACGTGAATGCATGCAAATATGCATATATTATCAATTCATTCTTCAGAATTCCATGCATTATTTCCTTTTAAGAAGTTAAATGTGTATAATGTATACTTGTTAAAATTTTAATTTGTGGGGTGGATATTTGGATGGACAACCCTGAGGGAAGAGAAAGGAGGTTGAACCAGTTTATTGCTTCAAAATATTATTTAGTTCTTCAACTTAAAATTGATTCTCTATTGGGAGTCATTTATGCATTGTTCAATTCGTGGTTAAGTTCTCACTTGTTAATGAACCCCCGCCCCCCACTTGGGATCACTTGGGTGGTATTTAGTTGCTATGAATGTCTTGTTTTGCTTACAAGTACAGATTTGTGGAATTCCCAAAAATAAATTCCAACTGCCTCTCAATGCTAAAATTTTGACTGCGTCCACACACACATATGGCTTCTGGATTATTTACTTTTGCCTGAACTTCTGTGATCTTTCAAGATGTGTTACATTGTAGAAAATGTTCAGGAGATGCATAAAATCTTTTTAAATGGTGCTGGGAATTCTGATTTGGTGTCAACACTATTCAAAATAAGCACTGCAATTAAGCAACTGAATGACAATAGGTGCTATCCCCAATGCTCGTAACTACTAATTTTTCATTTTGCAGATAGACGATCAATATTAAGTTTTAATGGTGCTATTTAGATAATGATATCTATACTTACTTTACCTGTAGGTAATTCAAAAAAGGCTCGTAAAATAAAAAAGAAGGATCAATTATTGATAAACCAATCATCGCAGCGGAATTCACTAGAAAAGAAAGGAGAAGCTGCAGAAGACGAAGTTTATGAGATGTCTTCAGGGGATGAAGATAGCTCTAAAGGAATGAAAAGTATGAAGCCTTCTCTTTAGTTTTGGTTAGTAGAGCCATAATTATGGTGGAGGTCAAATAGTTTGTGGTTTGGCTTCACGGTTCCTTCTGATCTAGAAATAAAAAATGATTTCTTAATGCAGAGTGGATTATGGAATACCATCAGAGTAGACCTGGACTCAGAGTGCTGCAAGAAAGGATAGATGACTTCATAGCTGCTCATGAGGCACAAGAGGAGCAGGTAGTTTTACTTCTGCTGTGATAACCAATGTTTCTTTTCATCACAGTTAAAGTGGTTTTCTATAGCTGAATAATAGGAGGGCATATTCAATTTTATATTCAAGATAGGCTAGCCATTTTGTTAAAGATGTGACAAATCTGAGTCTTGAACTGCTCTTTCAG
>NC_036246.1:4036155-4040611 GCF_002742605.1 Olea europaea var. sylvestris
CTTTGTGGTTTGACGAAAAATTTCTAGATTCACAGAAAGGAACCCTCTAAACACCATTATCTAAAACAACACGAAAGAAAAAAATATGACAAGAGTAAAAAACATAAATCTTCATAAAAATAAATGGCCGTAAACTACAACTAAATATGACAAGCCAAAATTCATCCACAAACATATAAATCTCTATACCTATAGTTCATATAATATTTAAAATTGAAGGGCCAAATAGAAAACCAAGAAATACATACGAGAGAGATGATATTCGATGATCGACTGAAGAGGAAAAGTTCTTTCAGAAAGCTTCAATAACCTACAAACAAAAATTAAAAATAAATCTCATCAAGATCTCGAGAGTACACGTCATATAACAATACAAACAAATTCAACCCTAGAAATAAATTAAACTAAAATGTCATCAAGATCTCAAGATTAGCCATGAATCATAGTATGATACAATAAAATAATACAAACAAAATCAAACTCCAGGTATTAAAACGAAAGGAATTCGGGGAAAAAAACTTACAGATTAATGCGATGAAGTTGAATGTGATCGAAAAGAAATCCCGAATTTGAGAGCTCTCGACCGAATGTCGAATGAGAATATTGAGAGAATTTTATAGGAAAATCTGAACGGTTATTGATTTGAGAAGCAGCGGATAATTGGGAGATTGGATGGAAGAGGCAGCTTTTTATAGGACGAAGAACGAAGGAAGCGTGTAGACGTCTAGTAGGATAGTCCGCCACTTTCACCAATAAATATTGGCCATAAATATAATCAACAAATTTTATAAAAAAATGCGAAATTTTAGGCATGGTCGGTTTGCCGTTTTCGACCCATTTTCCGTTTTCGAAAACGCGGAAAACACGTTTGGTCTGACATTTTCGAAAACGTCTTTTCGAAAACGAGTTAAAATTTATAATTGAAAACGCAAAACGACTTTTTATCATTTTCAGTTATAAATGTCGAAAACGCTCAAAACAGGTCGTTTTCGGGGAAAATTAAAAATCGTTTTGAAAATGAAAACGCAAACCAACCACTACCTTAGTGTTTTTATTTAAAAAGAAAAGAAAAACATATATTATCGAAATTTTAGGTTATAACTTGAATGCACGGTTGAGATTTTGGGTTTGGTTGGTTGGTGATAAAAAAAAAATAAAAAAAAATAAAAATTTGTGAGTGATAGCTGGATTTCATTTGACGGGCTCGTAGGCCCTCAATTTTTGCATGGCTGCTTTTAGATTCGGACCCACCTCTTACATATTCACCGCAAAAATAAAACGAACTTTAAACTATGGAAAGTTATAGATGCATCCTCCATATTTGAAAATTTTTCCTCTTATCAGATACACTATTTAGTTTATGCTAAAAGACAGCCAACAAAATAATGTAAAATTGACACTCACTTTCCATTGAAATAATCAATTATGATTTGAAAATTTAGAAGTTGTAAGATAAAGATGTCGATGTATGCACGATCTTTGTCTCTTTAGACTTTATTTTATTACTAGACAACAGAAGATTTATTTGATATTATCTTAAATTATTCTCATTTATCTAAAAGGGAATATAATTATAGATTTTGTTAGCCACATATGTTCTTTTATGTACAATAATTATAATTAATAAATGATCACTAAAGGATGATTAGCATACACAAAAAGGTTGAAGGGAAATTGCAACATTAGTACAAAATGTATCGATGGCGTTGGAACGTGGTCCTTTATTTATTTTCTTTCTCAGAAATGTCTCTAACCTTTTAGGTTTCTACTTCGACAATAAAAAACCTTTTTTTTTGTTCAAAACACGACAATAATCTCATTTTTAAGTTTCCTCTATCCACCTCTCACATCCACGTTTGCTCCCCAACCCCCTTGCCCCATCCCAAGACCCCAGTACTCACAGTGCTTGGAGTTGCGGACTCTATATAAGGCTCAAAAGGCAGTCATCTCATGCCCATAATTTTTAAGGGTAAAAAAATCTGTTAATTTTTTTTAATTTATTAAGAAACTAGGTTCTACCCTTGCAATTACATAAAAAAAATAGAAAAATGACACATTTCCAACTTAATATAAGACTCGAGTACTGCTTAAAAAATCCTAAAATACCATATTTAAATAAAGATACCCGATTTTTGAAAATGTGCTTCTAATCCGTCCAATAAAACCCAACAAGACGACAAAATCACTATATTCATGCTAATGATAACAAATATTAAAAAAAAAAAAAAAAAGGTTGAAGACTAAATTGCTACAACGAGAATAAGTTGGCAACTAAAGTTTAAAATTTACCTAAATTGTTGGGCAAACAGATCTTGAAAAGAAAAGAAATAGATTGCTTGATAAGATTGGTCTTTTGTTAGGTTATTCACATTTCATAATCAATATTCAATGTACCAATCCAAAGGGGCCAATTTTGTGTCCATTGCAGCTTAATCTTATTAGAAAATCATGAGTGGACATAGTGATTTCCTGTCTGCTATAGAATCTCATATTAAAATTTTAAGAGCCGCCTAACGTATTTAACTATCAATGCACACCTGGATCGTGATTATATGAAGTGGCGCTAGAAAGATTAAAAGTTAGATTAGACCAGGTACCTTTACACGTAAATCAAATTTAAATGTAAATTCGCTTTTCTACTAAATTGATATTGACTTAATTTTTAATTATAATTAAACATATTTATAATATTATATAAAAAAAGGCAAGATCACAAAAAAAACAAAAACAAAAAAAATCAGATTAAAAGATAAATATTTTGTAACTTATTAAGCCAATATACTTACTTCATTATTTAGCTCTTGTTTGATTTAGATAAAGTGTCGTGGGCTCATAAAATGTGTTAACTTAAATTTAAATCCACTTTTGTAGTTGAACCAAGCAGATTTATGTATACTATAAAAAATGCCGTGCAACATCAGTTGTTGATCATCGCATAATAGCAAGAGAAAATTACCTAAAATCCTACATTTTAATTTTAACTTAAAAAATCAGACGTTTGTAAATTCCAAATCTAATTTAATTATTTTTTCAATTATTACGTAATAATTATTATATAATTTTTTTTATAACTTTTATATCTGGTATTTCTCTCTAGTTAATCTCTCTACTTTATTTCTCTATTCACACTCTCTATCACCGATCTCTCTCTCTATTCACTCTCTCTTTCTATGTACACCAAGATCTATATACTACTTGTCAGCTTCAAAAACTAAATTACAATCATGCAAATCTGTATAATTTAATGGGGTAGTTGGTTTCTTGTTCATTGGTCTAAAAAGCAAGGTCAATTGAATCTGAGAAAAACGAGTTAGGGATGACAAAAATACTCATCAAATTTGATAGGTCCTGCTTAATCGAGTAATTGGGGAGAGTATAAGTAACAAGGGCTTGCCTTAAAATGAGTAACGGGGTGGGTCGCCCCTCTCCAAACTCTCCCCCTTGCCGACCCTGAAATGGGCCTTTTTTTAAGGTGAACTCGTGTTAGATCTTCAGTTGGCAATGGTTCTATGCTGCAATTTGGTGATTTAGGGTGGTCAGCCATTGGTTCTGCCTATGATTACGCTCGACTAGGTGTATGATGTAGGGGTTTTGTGGAGATGGTGTGGCAGAGGTGGTAGTGGTTGTTGTGGATTTTAAGGAAAAAGTGGTGGTGGATAGTTGATTTGATGTGTCATCGGTGGTGTAGTTAGGGCTGGACAAAACTCCCGAACCGAACCCGACGGTTCTTCTCAAATTAAATACCCAAACGGGTATTTGAATCAAAAATCGACGGGTACGGTTCGATTCGGCCAAGACCCGAAGAACCGAATCTCCTTAATTTTTTTAATTTATTTATTTTAAATAAGCAAAATTATTTTATTTTTTCTAAATAAATTTGTTAACTAGTGAATTTAATTCAAACCACAAAATATGATTTTTGTATTTATAATTTTTAGTTCAAAATCAACTTAATCAAATTGACATCAATTTTATCTAAATCTGTTACTCTACTGTAGTGTCGATTTTACTAGAGAAAATCGAATTAAAGCTCTACAACATCTCTCTTAATTATTTTGAGCTCGCTATTCTTCTTTTTCTGTGATTTTAATAATCAAATTTATGAAGAATTCAGCAAAGAGAGACGTAAAAGACATATAAAATTGTACTACGTTATTTTGTAAGAGCTAATATTAAACATATCATTAATAAAATTAATGTAACTTTGTATATATTAAAAAATTTAATTATAATACAGAACCGAATAGAATCGCACCGAACCGAACCGAATGAAACTAAACACAAACGGTTCCATAATTAAATTTGGACCTGACGGTTCAACTTACTAAATACCCGAAAATTTCGAATCGATTCGGCTCTCGTTAGAACCGAACCGAACCTGACCATGTCCAGCCCTAGGTATAGTGAGACAGGGAGATGAAGAGTAACTTGTGATCACATAATTTGGTAACTTGTG
>NC_036246.1:4048106-4051481 GCF_002742605.1 Olea europaea var. sylvestris
TTAAAAAAGGGAAGCAAGCACAACCAAAGATTTCTAGATCTGTATAATTTGAAGAGTGTCCAAACAACTTTAGGTAAGGTGAAGAATTTTGTAAAACTTTGGTTGGTATGCGATTTATTAAAAAAAATGCTGTCAAAAAGGCGTCTACCCAATATTTTGAATTGAGCCCCAATTCAACAAGTAGAGTTAGTCCCATTTCTTGAATGTGACGGTGTTCTCTTTCTGCAATACCATTTTGTTGTGATGTATATGGACAAGTTAACCTGTGAATTATCCCATTTTGTGACAGATATGTTTGGAATTGATTTGAGAGAAATTCACCACCATTATTTGTTTGTAATTGCGTTATTGTACACGAAAATAAATTTTCCACAAGTGATTTAAATTTTATAAAAGTAGCAAAACATCATACTTATATCTTAGGGGATACAACAAAGTAAATCGTGAAAAGTCATCAACAAATAGAACATAATACCTACATCCACTAACAGAAGAAACAGGTGAAACCCAACCATGTAATAGCCAGGTTATATATAGAGATGAATAATCGTGTTTTTTGTTCTAATATAACTTGGAGTTTGAGACTTAGAATTCGAATCTAATAACGTTATAAATCGTATTCTTGTTCTAGCATAAGTAGGAGCTCTAAGTTTATCGAGCCATATGTTCTTGTTCTAGGATAGCTAAGAGGTGGAAATTACACCGTTCCAGACATTTTAAATTCACTTTCCAGAATTTAGGTGAGAAGGTTTTATAATCAAGAATCGGGTATTGAACTAATAATTAAATATTAATTATTTTAATTACAGCTAATATAAAGTATTTTAAATACATAAGGTGCATTTCCTTAAATATAGTAATTCAAATTACTCATTATCTTAACTTCCATTACTATCTAAATCCATTCTCTCTCAAACTTCTCCTCCACGACTCCACACGATATCACCGTTGAGTTTGCTCCATATTCCGACCATTTCAATTGTATTTTATACTTCTCATCTCTATATTATCAATATTATCTCTTACATTCATCATCTCTTCCATTTATCTTGTAAAAATTGAAGAACCCGAAGAAGTAAAATGGTAAAAGCGAAGGTGCAAGTTTTTGATGTCTAAGTGATAACAAACACCTATGACATGTCTCATGTCTGCTATAAGTTACATGTCACATCATATAGGACACATGTCTTTTGAAAAAGGTCACAAGTTATAATAAACACGTCACAACTCATAGTGTATAGAGTACATATGGTCACATATATGTCACATTCCATAGGTCACAGGTATTTATCAAATGTTACTAACGAGGTCACAGTCCATTATCTTGTGGTCATATATATATGAATAGACAACTTATGCAACTCAAGGTACATCTTATAATACATATGGTAATATGAACAGGTCACATTACACATACACAGGAAAATCAATTAGGTTGATGCTAATTTCCGAGTAGTTTTCATATTGTCACACATACATGTATACGTATACAAGTTCTGCAAGACAAGTCATGACACATGTGACAAAGTTACGTATTGTTTTTTTAGTATATTATGCTCTTATGGAGTCTAAGCAGAGGTCACATATTACTATAATCAGATCACATTTTAGTCAATAGAGTTCGAAGTTTTTTTATTTTTTATTTTTTATTTTTTTTAAAGTTGTTTCCCTGTCAAGTCATAGATTTAAATCGGAGGTTACTTGTACTTGTGAAGAATTAACGTATCTAAAATTCTGGTGCATAAGTCATTGACCAATTATTTTCTATTAAGACACGACTAAATAGATGTCACATCTCAATTCTTCAATTAAAAAGACAATGGACACATTTAATTGTAACTATGTTATTTCAATGAATATTTCAACTACAAGAATATAATGTATCTGTAATTTAATTATATCATCAGTTGATTTCCTAGTACTGAAAGTTCTTCTATCTGTGATTTTGGCTTAATGGGACCAAACTGCAGCATCTCCTGCGGTTGTGATCATGTCATCTACAACGTCCACATTTGACTGTTGATTTTCCTTCTCCGAATGATCTCTTCAACAAACATACGTGCACGTACACTATTTCTGTAGATTAAAATTAATATCAATATTGGCATCATGATGAAAATAATACAATTCATAAAGTTAATATAGGAATGACAATAATAAAATAAATGTCACGTTTTCAAACAACATATGACTAAAATGTATGTTACAATAGGTAAAACATAGGTCACATTTCATTATACATAGTTCACATAATTTTCTTTCTATTCTATTGTACACAGTACATGCATAAGTTACTCAAATAGATAGTGGGTCATAGAACAAAATTATGTAATTATATCATTCTGTATTATGTGATTTATCTAACTAATTTCAGTTTCAAATTTTGCGCACAATATATGTGACGAGAAACGTCAATTCGTGATGAGAGCATTCAAGTTGTGACCAAAATATTTGGAATAGTTACCTAGAATATATTCTCTGGTGTCAATCATAGTTTCTGCTGCCTGTAAATTAATGTTTCCATTCGTGACTAGAGCATTAATTTGTGACCAAAATATTTGAAGCATTTACTTGGAAACTATTCTACGGCAGCCATCAAATCTTATGTGGCCTGCATTGGATTTTCCTGTTGAACCCGTGATGAGAAAAATAAATTCATGATTAGAGCATCAATTCATGACCACATCAATAGAAGCGATTACTTAAAATCTCTTCTCCTGCTACGATCAAATTTCTTGTGGCCTATAATTCGGATTTATTGGTGAACCTGTAACTCAATTAGATCATAAATAAAGCAAAAAATTGTGATCGAAATTTTGAATTGTGAGTTGAAAATTCAATTCGTAACCAAAATAATCGGATTATTACTTGGATTGTCTTCTCGTCCGATGAGATTCTATAATTTGTTAGCTAAACTGTTCGATTATTTTTAGTACATCAGATTGATTCTAAAATCTTCGATGAGAAACATCTTTGTGATGAAAACGTTCAACTTGTGACGAAGACCAATCGAAACGATTACCTGCTTTGTCTTTTGCAGCGACTGAAAAAGGTTCAGTATCGTAGAACTTTTAATGTCTAGAGAATCTGTAATTTTGGGAGGTGAATTTGTAGTGTAGGGAGTCTTGTTATACTATGAGAGCTCGTTTATATATCACACACACATACACACACACACACACACACACACACACACACACACACGTGCGTGCCTGACTTTTGGAGTTTCAAGCTATAACTATATACTTGAGTTGTGATTTGATGTATAGTAAATCACCGAGTTGTGATTTTTCCTATCTGAGTAGTGATGTCAATGGGTCGAGCCGGGCCGGCTCGGCTCGTCACCCTACAAGCTCGGCTCGTGCTCGGGCTCGT
>NC_036246.1:4052705-4054428 GCF_002742605.1 Olea europaea var. sylvestris
TAAACTTTAATTCCATGGCATTTATAACTGAACTAAAATCGGGGTCATTTTTAAATCTATCAAAAGCCCTAGCAACTAGATAAAGACGTTGAAGGACCATACAACTAGTAGGATAATAAACACCAGACAAAATATTTGTAGCATCATAAAAACTTTTCAAAAAATGTTTGATTTTAGTAACTAAAATCCAATCGGACTCAATCAAAACAGTTTCCTCGTCGTCTCTAAAATGCTTACTGTTATAAAATTCAGTAATTAAATGTTCGAAACCTTCACATGATTTTAATAATAAATATGTGGAGTTCCATCTATGCGCTACGTCACTAATAAAAGTTTTTGAATGCGACACCCCATGTTCGGCACAAAAGTCCTCAAATGCTTGTTTTCTACTAGGTGAAATAGTAATATAAATTAGTGCATCCCTAATTCGTTGAATTTCATCTTTAACATGTTTTAAACCATCTTTTACTATTAAATTTAAAATATGACATACACATCGAATATGAAATAAAAAACCACCAAATTCAGGTTGAAGTACTCTTTGCAATTTCTCGATAACAGGCTTATTTACATTACCGTTGTCGAACATAAAAGAACGAATTTTACTCTCGCATTTATATTCTCTAATAACGTTCATAATAGCACTAAATATATTGGGAGCATTGTGCGGGTACTCAATAATTTTAAAAGCAATTATTTTTTTATGCATAATCCAAAGTGGGTCTATATAGTGTGCAGTTGCAGTCATATGACCTCTTTTATTAATCCCTTCCCATAAATCCGAAGTTAAAGATATTACACCCCTATATTTTTGTAAATCGGCAATCAATGTTTTCTTTGCATTTAAAAAATATTCTATTGTATCAGAACGAAGAGTATTTCGACTTACCCCAGCCTACCTCGGTTGAAGACATTCTTTGACAAATGTAACAAAATGTTGGTTGTTCGTTTGTGCTAGTGGCAACTTAGATCCGGCAATGTACTTCACCATTCCTGTTCGAGTTCTTTCCTCCGAATACATCCACGTATTAAGTGGCGTAATAGTAGTAGCACCCCTGTCTGAAGTACCAAATTGTAGTTGCGTTTGACCAGCAAGAAGAAGACCATGTTTGGCCGTACATGCTTTGTAGTAACGGTTGAGGTGGGTGGTTCCAATGCCTTTTTGATGAGCCAATCTTTGTTGACAGTATTTACATACTGCTTTGGTTTCTGGAATTCCATCGACCATACGACCAGTTTGAACCAATTTAAAATGATCCCAACATTTTGCATGCTTCTTTACCTTTATCTTCCCTCTTGCATCGGGAATTTCAATAATGGGTACATCATCCTGTTCCAAATCAATTGGACCCTCAGCATCAACGTCATCCAAATTAATTTGATGACTACTTTCATGAACATTGTAATCTTCAATATTTTCTGGAATGGGTACTTCATTTAGACCGGCGAACTCATTCACATATTGATTATGAGACACATTTGCTTCAGTTTCGACTCCGACATCGAACAAGTTTTCAATAAATGAGCGTGAATCCATTTGTGATTAATTGAAATTGAATGTTGAAGAAAAAGAAGTGAAGTAGAATTGAGAAATGAATGAAGATTATGTAGTAGTGTAGAAACTATATTGTAAAATCAAGATTATAATTTAATTATATGAATATAAAATGTAGAAGAGTATAGAAATGAGAATGAATGAATGAATAATATTGATAATAATTGA
>NC_036246.1:4054606-4194915 GCF_002742605.1 Olea europaea var. sylvestris
TAGGGGCCCTTTTTTTTCCTTAAAAAATTTTTTTTTTTTTTTGGGGCGAGCCACGAGCCCCGTTCTGGTCTGAAATAATTTTTTTTTTTGGACGAGCTACGAGCTCGGGCTCGTGGCTGCTCGGCCAGCGGCTCGTCAATCAATTCATAGGTTCGGCTCGTTGCTTAGGCTCGTTTTTTACGAGCCCGAGCGGCTCGTGGCTCGTTTTAGGCGAGCCGAGCCCACGAGCCCGCAAACTACTCGGGCCCATTGCCACCACTAGTTTAGGGTGTAGATGGTAGAGGTAACAATGGATGATGTGTAGGTGGTATGGTGGAGTACGAATTTGAGGATTGTGTAGATGGTGTTGCTTGTGGGGAGTGGTGGTAGTGTTGGTGGGAATGAGTGGTGGGTATTACTGATAACGATGGTTGAATTTTATTTTTATCGACGAGGTGGTAGTTGGGCTGATAGCAGTTTTGGTGACCACGTGATTTGGGGTAGGTTGTAAAGGTTTAGCATAATGTTATTTAGCTCAAGTGATGTTAGAGCACCAGTGTAATTGTCGTAATGTGATAGGCTTAATTGAATACGGAATTATGTTTATTTTCCATTATTTACTCATTAAAATGAAAAATATGATCATTATCCATCATATCAAGCCATCATGTTTGAAAATCTATCTCTTGTGTGGGGCCCGTAACAACTACAAGTTTCATTCTCATTCTTATATTAATGTGGCTCAAATGGGGTCTTAATTGTGTCTCTCATTTAATACCAATTAAGTATCATCTAGATTGATGTTATAACATTAGTAGTGCTAAATAATATTATTAAATGGCTTATGGCTGGGTGGTATGGTGAAGATAAATATTTTATTTCTCTTATTATTTAGCCCCTATTTGATTCCCATTACGTAGAAAAATTAATGGGAGGAATAGTATTTTTTTGAAAAATGAGTAGTTGAAAAAGAATGAAAAGTTTTTGATTTACGTGTAATATTATTTTATGGAAGATTCGTGGTTGAAAATAGGAGAGAAAAATAAAATATATTAAAATTTAATGTAATGGGGCTCAAACAGGGGCTTATTTTTTGTTAGAATTATTAAATTTTTATTAGTTAATTAAATGTAAAAGACCAATTTACCTTGCATTAAATTGGTAAAATTAAAGTAACACGTTTGACTTTTGATTAACTAACAGGTTTTTGGATTTAAACCGTTAATGATTCTTATTGTGCACATATATTAAAAAGTTTAGGATGTAGGTGCTAAGACTAAAAGTTTTGGGATCTAACTACACATTTTTTAAAGGTTTGATACCTCTACTATAAATTTTCCTAAGTTATACTTAGTCCATCTCTAATACCAATAAAAACTGAAATCACGTAGATGTTGTGTGGAGGCAGAGTTATGATGTGCTCTGCACCACTTTGGAGGGCCCGTTGTAAAAGGATCACAAGGAGTAGAACTGCATTCTGAATGTCTAGCCCAAGTCCTTATAAATTGTGACTCCATCCGATTTACCTAGCTGGCGAACCAAGGGATAAGACCACCACTCTTGAGAATTAGTGGGACGAAACTTGGACACTTGATTTATCAAAAAAAAAAAAAAAAGTGAGATCACGTATATAGACAAAAACATTAATAGATGGTGAACCTTGTTAAATATTTACACAACATTTTAATATGTATTAAAATTAAATTAAACGAAAAAAGTTAGAGTGAGAAAAACAATCAAAATCATGGAATAAATAACTTATTTTTGGTGTAGGCTTTTTTTTTTCCTACCTTTATTTTCGTGTAGCAATATTTATATATTATTGAATTTGTAATTCTAAAACTAAGTGATCAGTTTTACATCTATGTTACTAAATCTACTTTCTTTTTGTGTAATTTGTTATTTGTATAGATAATTGTCAATAAAAGTTTATTTTTCTCTTTTCTTTTCTCAACTTTGTCTGTCATAATTTGTATCCATGAGACTAAAATTTCAATATATATGTTCTTTATGTAACAATGTATAAATTAAAACCCATATATATTTTGTACAAGATTCATATAAATATTTTCAACAAGTTCTAACCACTGGTTTCTCTTTAATAGTACAATGCGATTTAAGTAATACTTGGTAGAGGTCATCTTAACTGGATACTGCAATCTGAGTCAATTATAGATAATGATTGATAATGAAGAATGATGCTTACTTTAAAAGACAAATCTTGACTTACAAAGTCTTTAGCACAAAAAATTCTTAAGATCACCCCTCCCGGGCCCCTCTCATTTCAAATTATGAATCTATAAATTGAACTTTCGTAGCATGATAATTAGTCTAGAAATTCTAGTTAAACCATGCTAAAATACTCCAATTTTGCATTTTTCTAAAAAAATTTGCTTGAACCCCCTGTTTCTGCTTCTTTTGCTGAAGCTAATGCTCTACTAAAATTGAAAGCCAGATTTATAAATCACAACAACTCGATACTGAAATCACGGAATCTTGAAATCAAGAATTCCACAAATTTTTCAACCATCCAAAAGAAAGTTCCAATCTATGCAATTAGTTTGGAGTTTCTTGCATTGATGGAAGTGTTAATAGGCTGAACCTAAAAAATGCAAGCATTCATGCCTTCTTCTACAATTTCTCATTTCTTATCTTTCCCAAATCTTGCTTACGTAGATCTCTCTGTCAACCATCTCTTTGGCATCATTCCATCTCAAATTGGTAAAGTCTCCAAACTTGTCTATCCTGATTTATCAACCAATAAGTTCACAGGAACCGTCCAAACTCAAATATCTTAATTTACCAACCAATCACTTTATAGGTCAAATTCCAGCCTCATCGAGTGGATTAACCAATTTAAGAACTTTGTATCTCCATACTAATCAACTTTCTGGTCTATTTCTCTAGAGTTGAGGAATTTGACATCACTCTAGTACCTATCATTGAGGACGAATCTTGTCATGGGAAAAATTCCAGCTTTCTTGAGTGGATTAACTTGTTTAAGAACTATGTATCTCCATACTATTCAACTTTTTGGCCCATTCCTCCTGAGTTGGGAAAGTTGACATCACTCCAGCCCCTATCATTGTGTGTGAATCATCTCAAGGATCAAATTCCAACTTCGTTGAGTGGATTAGCTAGTTTAAGAACTCCGTATCTCCATACTAATCAACTTTCTGGTCCTATTCCTCCTAAGTTGGGATTGTTGACATCACTCAAATACCTATCATTGAGCACGAATCACGTCACTAGTCAAATTCCAGCCCCCTTGAGTGGATTAACTAGTTTAAGAACTCTATATCTACATCCTAATAAACTTTTTGGTCCCATTCTTCCCAAGTCAGGAAATTTGACATCACTCGAGGACCTAGAAGTAGACACAAATAATCTCAAAGGTGAAATTCAAGCTTCGTTGAGTGGATTGAAAAGTTAAAGTCCTTTATATCTCCATTCTAATCAATTTTTTGGTCCAATACCTCCTGAGTTGGGAAAGTTAATTTCACTCCTGGACCTATCATTGAGCGGAAACCATCTCACGGGTCAAATTCCCACTTCTTTGAGTGGGTTTACTAGTTTAAGAACTTTGAATGTCCACATCAATCAACTCTCTGGTCCCATTCCTCCTGAGTTGGGAAGTTGACATCACTCTAGGACCTAGGACTTGCCACAAACAATCTCACCGATCAAATTCTATCTTCGTTGAGTGGATTAACTAGTTTAAGAACCTTGTATCCATACGAATCAACTTTTTGGTCTCATTCCTTCTGAGTTGGGAAATTAGACGTCACTCCAGGACCTAATTGAGCACAAATAATCTCACGGGTCAAATTCAAGTTTCTTTGAGTGGATTAACTAGTTTAAGAACTTTGTATCTCCATACTAATCAACTTTATGGTCCCATTCCTTCGAGTTAGGGAAGTTGACATTACTCCAAGACCTAGAATTGAACACGAATCATCTCACTGGTAATAGTCCAGCTTCGTTTAGTGGATTAACTAGTTTAAGAACTTTGTGTCTTTATATTAATTAAATTTCTGGTCCCATTACTCCTGAGTTAGGAATGCCGATATCACTCCAGGACCTAGAATTGGGCACAAATAATCTCACAAGTGAAATTCCAGCTTGATTGAGTGGATTGACTAGTTTAAGAACTACGTATCTCCATACTAATCAACTTTTTGTTCCCATATCTCCTGAGTTGGGGAAGCTGACTTCACTCCAGGACCTATCATTGAGCGTGAATCATTTCTCGGGTCAAATTCCAACTTCATTGCGTGGATTAACTAGTTTAAGTATTATGCATCTCCATGCTAATAAACTTTCTGGTCCCATTCCTCCCAAGTTTGGAAAGTTAACGTCACTCGAGGATCTAGAATTGGGCACAAATAATCTCACAAGTGAAATTCCAGCTTCGTTAAGTGGATTAACTAGTTTAAGAACTCTACATGGACAAATCAACTTTCCGATCCCATTCTAGCTGAACTAGGGAAATTGAAGAACCTGTCAATGTGGAAATGTTTTCTAATCATTTTTTTGGGTGATTTTCCAGGGTGATGCGGTGGAAGAGTGCTAAAAAGATTTATTGTGAGCTTCAATTGACTTTCAGGTTCAATCCCCCGAAGCTTGAGAAAATGCTTCAGTTTAGTTACACTCCGATTTGATCACAACCAACTTTTTCTGGAGATATTTCTAATTAATTTGATGTGTACCCAAATTTGACGTTCATGGACCTAAGTAACAATAATTTCTATGGTGAACTATCGAACATCTGGGGTGGTAACAAACAACTACAAGCTCTGAAAATTGAAAAGAACAACCTTACAGGGAACATTCCTCCAGAATTTGGAAGTATAAGTCAACTGCAAGTACTCGATCTTTCTTAAAACCAATTGCGTAGGGAAATCTTGAAGGAAATTGGAAAGTTAACTTTCCTTCTAAATCTATATTTAGAGGATAACAAACATTCTGGATGTATACCTGAAGAATGGGGATTGCTTTCATATCTAGAAATCCTTGACCTTTCTAGAAATGGACTGAAATGTCAGATACCTGGAAATTTAGCGAACTTTGAGCAGTTGTATTACTTGAATTTGAGCTTCAACAATTTAAGCTAGAGAATCTGTCATTAGCTTGGTAAGTTAATCCATCTTTCTGAGTTGGATATGAGTAATAATTTACTCACTAGAGAAATATCATCCGAATTAAGATTTTTGGCAAGCTTGGAAATGTTAAACCTCTCCCACAATCACTCTTTTGGAATCATTCCTAAGAGTTTTGAAGAAATACCTGGCTCGAAGGACATTGATATATCATACAATGAGTTGGAGGGTCCAGTTCTTTGTGGCAAAGCTTTCATGATGTCTCTATAGAGCAATTACAAGGGAACAAAGGATTGTGTCGCAATATTGCAAGATTAAAACCATGTAAAAGCCCTTTCTAGAGTTAAAAACAAGAAGATATCGAATGACCACAAGCTCATTTTGATAATCGCAACTCCTCTTCTTTGTGCTTCTTTTCTTCTATTCGCACTCATTGGGATCTTCATCCTGTATAAACGCAGAAAGATGAATCTAAAGAAAGTAGATGATGATTTGCTCACCATATTCAATGAAAAACTCACGTATAAAGACATCTTAGAAGCCACAAATGAATTGGATCCAGCTTTCTGTATTCGAGAAGGAGGATGCTGAGTGGTTTGCAAAGCACAACTTTCATCAGAAAGACAATATAAGGGAAAAGACTTCATTCCTCATCTGAAATGGTTACAATAGCAGTTTCATCATCTAAAATGGCGAATTTTGAAGCTTTCCTAAATGAAATAAAAGCATTGACGGAAATTAGGCACTGGGACATTGTGAAACTTTACGATTTTTGCTCCAATGGTCAAAACTCACTTTTGGTTTATGAATACCTTGACAAAGGTAGTTTGGCCAAAACTTTAAGCACAAATGAAGAAACTAAGAAATTGGATTGGCCTAAAAGGATTAATATCGTGAATGGCATGTCTCATGCTTTGTCTTACATGCATCCTAATTGTTCACCTCCAATTGTTCATCGAGATATATCCAGCAAAAACATTTTGCTTGATTCAAAATGTGAGGCTCATGTTTCAAATTTTGGCACTGCTAAGTTTCTGAAATGCTATTCATCGAATTTCAGCTCTCTTACTGGCACATATGGTTATATTGCTCCAGGTAATATTTCTTTTATTTAAATTTCATCCGAGGAATATAGATACATGATTATGATTGTATGCATTCCCTATTTTTTGGGCAGAGCTTGTGTACACAACAAAGGTGACCGAAAAGTGTGATGTGTATAGCTTAGGAGTGTTAGCATTGGAAGTGATCAAAGGAAAGCAACTTGGCGAATACATTCAATACGTAACAACTCCATCGAACAGAGATTTACAGATGGAAGATTTGTTGGATCCACTCATTCTTTATCCCACTCAAGAAGAAGGGGTGATTTTGATGTCCATTGTTAAACTTGCAATTGAATGCCTGCACTCCAATCCACAACATCAGCCAACTATGCACATTGTTTCTTATCTGCTAGTGCACCGACCACCTTCTCATGAGTGATGTCTGGGTAAGTAAAGAAATGAATTGTTTTTATGTATTTTGTACATTTCATGCATTACTGCTAGTTTGATTTTTCTAGACAAAGAAGTTTTCTTCTTGTTTTAACTTAGGTTTGCTATGCATTGTTGTTTTGCAAGATTGGCTTGCAAGTTCATATGAAATTGTTAAATTTATTCTTTTAACTCAAGTATATCTACTACTCTTTGTAATTTGACATTGTAGCTTCTGATAAAATCCGATAATAACGTGACAACTTAGAAGAGTAGGAAAAATACGATAGTTTATACTAATATTTTCTTTATATTATAACTAACACAAATTAAATTAAAATAGTAACTAAATAAATATATTGAATTTATAAAGCTTTCTCAAAACTTTTGTTTTAACACGAATATCCTAATAGTGGGTGGCGTTGACATAGGGGAAAATTGAGGCTAGGACCCGTCGCTTATCTTTTTTTTCTTTTTTTTATGTCCTTAAACTTATATTGTAATTAAAAATCCGTACCCTGCCTAGATTCTTGTTTTTTCATTTTTCAGTTTCTAAATTTAATTTATATTTGAAAACACATCCCTGTGTCAACTCATATTTTTAATTTCCTTCTGTTTTTAAGTTACATCATAGTAAAATAAATAAAATAGGTAGAAAATAATAAATTAGTGAAATGAGAACATTGGAACGGAAAATGAAGATATTTTAATCCATATTGCATCTTTCGAAAGTCCCTAGTGAAACATGCCACCCAACACTGAGCCATTCCTAACAATGCACTCTTAGAGCAAGCTGCATGACAAGAACAAGTGCCATAAATTAGGTTTTCGACAAGTTTAGAGACATCATCTGTGTTCAAAAATTACAAAAACCTTTCTTATTTCAAGTTTGAATAATTGATATCTCACATGAAATCCCATTGTTTTCAATAAGCTCCAGTTTGGCACCCATTACGTAGAAATATTAATGGGTGGAATAGTATTATTTTTTTGAAAAATGAGTGGTTGAAAAAGAAGGAAATTTTTTTGATTTACGTGTAATATTATTTTATGGAAGATTGTGTGGTTGAAAATAGGAGAGAGAAAAATGAAATGAAATGTAATGAAAATTAATGGGGCTCAAACGGAGGCTAAATAAACAAACCTCCCATAATTTGAGCTTGATTAACACGTACCTACCCCTATAAAGTTTATTAGATTATCGAATAACACAACCCTCCCTTACTTAAAATATTATTAAAATTAAAGTTTGAATTCATTGGATTCTTGAAGGTAAACTAACTCAGAGCTTTTGCATTTGCAGCGATTTTCGGTTTCTCATACTATCCCCTATAACTATGTCAATGTGCTGCGTTTATGTGTGTATATTTAATGGGGTTTTGAAATAATAAAATATTGTTCAGATACTAATTCTCTATTTACATAGATTTGACCTACCTTCTGTAATAGCGAGATATCGAGCTTTCTTCTATCTATTCGTATAGAGGCTATTATTTTAGCAATAGTGCCTCTACCCATGGTGAATTAAAATTATGGGGATATAATAGAATTTCGTAAGACTCAAAAATACAATAAGGTGCTCAAAAATGGCCGAAATAGTCAAATAGGAGGATCATTATGATGTATACAAGAAAATATAGCTTTCCCGACCAACCAAATTCTAGTCGGTGAAAACTCTCTTATAACGACCAATAGAAATACTTGGTTGGCAAAACCCAATAAAATTAGTAAATAATAATAGTCTTTTGCTGACCAAATTTTTTCCCACTAACGTATAATTAGTCGGTAAAATAGTATTTACTTACCAAAATAGGTACTGGTAGGCGAAAATAATACATACTTGCCGACTAAAATTAAAAATAGTCAGCCAAAATAACATTTACTTTTTAGCGAGTCATGGCACCACAATATTTATTGACTAAATAAATGTAATCGATAAATATCTTGTATTGGGCTAAAAATTAATTGGATTTACCCAAACTATATAGGTCAAAAATTAACCTGTCTTCTCCATTCCAATTTCTTTAAGCTGCCCTTTCCATTTCTCTCAGTGCCTTGAAGTTGTCTGGTGCATTTCTATCCTTTTTCAAGTGTAGCCTGTCGTTTTCTCTCCATTTCCAAATGCTGTCCTTCTTTCTCCATTTTCAATCTTAAAGTAAGTTTTCAGTTTTTCCATTTTCTTCTTTTTGTGCTTTCATTTTCTTTACCCTACACTCACATCTGGATTTTTTGAAATTTTGTGTTATATGTTTGGTTTACTTGGTAGAAAAAGGAGAGGTTTGATTTATTATTATTATTATTATTTTTTTATATTGTAGGGTTTTCAATTTTCTCAAAAAAAAAAAAATTTCAATTTTATTACTGCATATATTTTAACGTCCTTCTCCTAATCCCCGACTTTTCCCTCACCGTATAGATTTTTGATTTTTCACTTTCCGTATTCATTTTGTATTTCATGAAACTTATTTGTGCTAATTTTTGCTTCAGGTGGTATTGGTGCTTCTTATCTTAGAAATCAATATTTTGGTGTAAGTTTCTTTGTATGGCTTTTTTATCAGTTTGGTTAATTTGTATTATCTTTTTCTTTTTGAGTTCTCTATGGGCACTGCTTATCATTGGTTTAAAATCCTTTTTGAGATTCCTTTCTGTGCTTTTCTTTATCGTGGATGCTCTACCAAAATCATGAGACACAAACTCAATTTGAGCACATTGTAGCCATGAATAAAAAAAATCCTACATATAGGTTTTTATATGTTAATAGCTACTTGTCAACATTTCAAGTGGGAGTGACAAGTAATGTTTTAGTGACTTAAGGTTAGGATGATTTTCAAGACTGCAAATTGCATTATATTGAGGATCTGTTGTAGATGCACTGGTTTTAATCGGAGTGGAGGGAGGAAGACTAATTTAGGTGTGGGATAGGAAACATGTCTTAATTGTGGGCTTGTTGTTACTGCTTCATGTAACGAATGGAAATAATTTTGTACTATATTTTGATTTTTTTTAGATGTAAGAATGGATTCTAGTACTTTTTGTAGAAGCATATAAGCTATTGTTTACTTGGTCATTCCTCCAATACATAGGTGATTCTTTGAAAAACAATAGAATCACATCCAGACTTACATAAAATGTTTTCATCTCTGAGCCCTATCGCATAAGAAAAACAAAAGAATCACATTTGATAAGAAATAATAACCCTTCAATTAATTTCCATGTTCATCTAAGAAATAATGAAGGCTTATTCAAAAACTTACCGCAATGTCTTCTTATCTTTTTATCCAAATTTACTGAAAATCTTTTTATTTATTATTCTTCCCATTGTCAATTTTTGTAACATGATATTAAAACAATATATTCTAGAGGCTTATGCAATCTCTGTTACACTGCCAATAACATATGATTCAAAAATTGAGTACATGCATCTTATGAATGACGCTGTCATCATTCCCTTGGTTCAGCTTTTTTCGCTCTTTGTGCCTCAGGCTCGGTACTAGAATAAAAAAAAAAGACTAGCCGAACAACGACCATATGTTGTAGACTAGAAATGTAGTTGCTGATTTTGACACAACCTTTTACAGACTAGAAATGTAGTGGCAAGTAGTTTCTGAATAGTAATTTTTTCAGCAACAATATATTTGTTTGACACAAATGCATGATTGGTACAATGTGCTCAAATCTAATTTTATGCGTATTGAATTTTTCTTTACCGTCAACAACATAGGTTATTCCAACGCCAACAAAGAGGAAGCCACCACTACAAAGACCTCTGAATGGCCCTATCACACAGGCGATCACTCAAGCTAGCACTAGCCTTCACCTATCATCCAGTCTGCACCAGCCACTTTGCCAACAAAGACATGCAGTTCTATAGTTGTTATTTAATTCGTACTTCAACTTTTTTTGTTATTGAACTATATTGTTTTAACACTTGCAACATCCCAATCGAGCGTAAGTGATGTGGTCGTACTCATGGCTTAGGCACATCCCAGATAGTCAAGGTCACTCATAGGAAGCTGGAAATCATGTATGAAGACAGCGATGGACGACCAACTGGTCCTAATGCTAGTCGATTAGTATCTGAAACAAGATCTAGTGTGAGAATATTTGTACCTCTCCAAAAGATCTTTTGGAGAGATGTGACTCAATTTGAAAAATCCCCTGTTTATGACAAAGTGGAGGTAACACTGTTGTTTTAACTTGTTTTGCTTCTTGTCCTAGTAGAACTTTTATACATCTTTTTCTTTCTTTAAACAGTCATTGCTGAAGGAACAAAGCTAATAACAAATTAGTATACCAGGTATCAAAACGAAAGGTTCTCTAAACGATTAGAAGTCAATATCTTAATTTAAAATATTGGATGTTTGCAAATGGTCATTGACATGTATGCATATCTTGAATGATTTGAATTGCTGGCATTTTGATTTTGGTTGCTTGAGTAGCAACTTCATATTCCAATATATTTGTGTGAATTTTCTGCTCTTCATTGTATTTTACTGATGTTATGTTGCTATATATAGGCTATTTTTGATGTATAAAATGATAAATATGCAACTCTCAAAGAATTCATGGAGAAATCAATGGCCAACTTCCTTTAAGGAGTTTCAATATGAGCTGTACACACATTACAAGAAGTTTCCAGACCAACCAATGGCTCATAGAAAAGCTAATAAGCCTAAAGAAATCCGACATTAGGATGATTGGGATTATTTGTGTGACTATTGGGAAAGTGAGCGGTTTTAGGTTCATTTATATATAGTGTGACTTCCATTTATGTTCATTGGTTAACTTATTTAGTTCATTGACTATTTTTGTTCTGTTAATTGGACATTACAGAAAAGATCCAAGGTAGCAGTTGATAATGGATCCTGACAAGAATTTACCCATTTTTTCTGGTTCTAGATCATTTATTCAATGTCCGGCTATGGGGGTAAGTAAGAAACAATTTCAATTCAGTTCAATTTTATTCTTATAACTTCTAATAGGATAATGGAATTGGACAACCAAACAGAATTCAGCTATGGAAGAACACACATTACAAGGATAAAAAAGGCTGGATCCATCTTGTGCCCGAGGAGCAATATGTAATAAACAAATACTATAAGTGTTAAAGTTTATTATTACTTATTGGAAAAAATATTTTACCACCTAATTTGTGTTAATACTTTTATTGTCATCTAGTAGACATACAAACAACACAACAGGCACTTCAAAGGAGTATAACTCACTACTAATGACATTGCGACTCACGTCCTTAGAACTACTTCTTGCTACTATAGGGGTTTGGGCAAGGGTCCAAAGATTCCACATGCTATATCTCGTGCAGACATGACTCAACGAGAGAATGCCAAGCTTTGCCAAGTCGTGTGTAATTTGAAGAACCAAAATAATCGTATTATCGCCTTGTTAAAAGAGATTATGCCAGGTGCCACCGCTAGAATAGGCAGCCCTAGAGTTCCTACTACTCCTTATTTGCCATCGTCACCTGATCACGAGTCATATGATGATCATTGATTTAAAGCTCTTTTATTCCATTTACATGGTTTCATGTTTTGATGGTTAATACTCCATTATTACATATGTTATTATTTTGGATTAAGCTAGTCTTCTCTTACTTTGGAATCTGACTAGGCTTTTTATTTTGAAATCCATTATAGTTTGGGCATGTAACTTAGTTACTTATTCTGAAATTGGAATTGACTGGTATAGATATGATATAGTATTTTTCTTTGTAATTGTTTTGCTATAGGTTTTTTATTGTGATTATTGTTTTGCGATTTCTGATATTTCTTGAATTTGAACTTTTATTGGTACATTGTGTTCGAGTTGGTTTTTTTTTATAACTTTGATTGTCGGATAGGGCTGTAAAAAAAATAAAAATAAATCACAATTATCAAGGAAACCGTATTTGGGAAAACCAGTTCCCAACCAACTTCACTTGATCTCTTGGTTGGTAAATGTCACTTGATTGTTTGGTCAACAAATGTATGTTATTCCCGACCAATTGCTATGGTCAGTCTATGTTTACTACCACTAGTCATGACTTGTTTATTTCTAACTACTTTAGACATTTGCCGACCAAAATCATGGTCAAGAAAAAGGTTTATAATTACCAACCAACAATTTTTCTAATCATTAAAAATCTCTCTTTCTTGACTAAATTATATTTTGGTAAGTAAAAACTTTCCAGTCAGTAGTTTGATTTACCGACTAATATTGGGCTTTCTATAACCAATCTCTTGGTCGGTAAAACTCATATTTCTTGTAGTGCCTATAGCTCAGTTTCCTTCCTCAATGAATGTCATTTTCTTCAAAACTCTCTATTTTCGGCTCTTGCTGTTAGCTCGAGTTCTCTATATTGAGTCTCGTACTGTTCACATGTTCATTGATTATAAATTCAAAAGAATATTGTGAATTACATTCATTGTCACTTAGTTCCATTGTATTTATAATTTGATTGGCTATTAGTGTAGCAAAATCAAATTGTAGATGGCTTCCTTTACCAAATTCACGTACTTTGTTGAAACCCAATGACTAAGATAAGAAAATTGAATTCACGTGAAAACGCCAATCATTCGTTTTAATATAAATCACTATTCTTAATTATGGATTTATTTTATGTCAAGTTAGACGGATTTGTACATTCGAATATGGTACATTCGAGGTGGACCCTTTGTTGTGCAAATTTAGAATGTGTGTTGTAAATGACCTTAATTGGGTGTAGAACCTTTGGTTGACAAACATGCGGTCCACAGTCTTCAGTAAGTGATTAGGTCATGTGGATAAGAATGCAACATATATCATTCATTGATGATAATGTTTTAGTCGACTAGATTCAATTTGAATCAAGCATCCAAATATTTTATGTTAAATAAATAAAGTCAACATAAGAAACCACACTCTCAAAATAATATGAATAATATACTAGTAGGGTCAATATAGAGGATTATAATGTCTCTAAAGCAATACTTCATTTTTACCATGGGTAATTTATGTTGAAACAACATTTTTCTTTTGTTAAGACCTTAATCTTTTATTACTGGCGCACATAGGTCCCTACATTATTTCATCGCAATCTTATTCTTAATCTTTCATTAATTAGCACATTTTGTCTTTGAAAATTGTTTATATATAGTATTCTAATAGTTTGCTTTTATTTTTTTATCTATTGTTTTTTTCTCTTATTTAAAATTATGAGAGGCAAATAAAATATTTTTACACTTTAACGGATTTTTTGAGCAGAATATGTTATGAGGACAAAATGTGCTAATTAATTAAAGGTTAATATTAAAATGTGATGCAAAAAGTTTAGGACTTAAGTATGATAATAAGCAAAGAATAATTTTTAATACAATTAAGTGGTGCAATGGCATGACAATATAACTACCTTAACAAGAAAAATGGAATGGACTTCCTTAAAAAGAAAAAAGGAGAAATGAAAAGAAAAATAACAGTCAATAAAGAGTACGTTGGTCAATAATGCTATGCTATAATCCATCCTCACCACAACTTCCCTGAGCAACCCACCACATTCCCGCTTCCCTTTTGCTAGATTAAATCACATTATTGCAGTATTGCTTACTGGAAAATGGATTTTTTTTTTGAGTGTGATTCATTTATATTCTTTGGAAGATCAAAGTAGATTTGTGTTTTCCTCTGCGAAAACATATATTTACTAATCAAAATGATGCTCGTGCGAATGATAAATTGAAGATCAATTTATACTCATTGGAAGTGGTTGTTAGACTGAAAACAAAATTATATTTTGTCTCTTATAGGAAAAATGAGAAGGCAATTGAAATCATGTTCAAATGTGACATGCGTACGCGAATGACAAACTGAAATTTGCTCTCAGTAGGATCCATGTTTTCTATTATTTTTATTTATTTTCAACTACACTTCCATAGTTTTTCGCTCCTAATACTTCTGTGGTTTGTTGCTTATGTTAACACAGGTTTATTTGTTAGATTAATGATAAATTAATGGTATAAAAAGTCACTCATTACATACTTTAAGAGTGGTCATTTTCATTGGTTCCATACACAAATTTCTTTATTCCAAAATATATTCCTTATTTGTTTCATGTGTCCATATCCAAGTCTTGATGATAATGTTCAAATAAAATTAGTACTGGTTTGTCAATTGTATTGGAAGTCAACAAAACCTCAAGCACTTATAGTGAGATGGTTAATCATTTTAAGGATATAAATTGTGTTTTCACTGGCATTAATTGGCTATTTTGTTATGCTATTTAGTTGTGATTTTTTTTCAATTTCGATTTTTGTTTGTTATTTCTGTTATATATTATATTCTATTATAATTTTACTGAAAATCTTAAAATGATGCGAAAATTAAAAAAAAATCGATTTTATTTTGTTTGCTTTGGGAAATTGATAGTTGTTTGGTGTTTCAAGAATGGTTACCAGATTAACCAATATGGATATGGGTACTGAAAAAACAAACCGTTGACTCAATTGTCAAGTCACATTGTGATTTTGACTGTAGTTCAGCTGCCAAGTTATGCTATGACCTAGTCAATTGCTCGGAACAGTTGGCTTAGTTTAACGGTTCCTGTTATACATAGGAGAAATCAAAGAAATTCAATGAGTTGAATTTCAAAAAATGACAACAGAGGATGCTATTTTATCTCACCTCCTTGAATCTCGTAAGATTCTTGATCGAGAATGCTCTGAAATTCAAAGAGTGTAAGAGAGATATACAAGCTATCAGCACAGTTGGTGTTCATCCAAGCCCAGATCCAAGTGGTCCATAATTTTTTTTATTTTTATTTTTTTGATTGAGCCCATTTCATTTCAGTTGCCAGCCCATGTCCTTCCAATACCAGCCCGTGTCCAGTTGCCAGAAAAAAGAATGAAACCTGAGTCTTGACCCAAATCCATACTTTTAGCCCAAACAAAATTTTAATTTCAATACGATTACCATATAAAACAAACCCATTACCCAAACATAAATGATAAAACCACTTCCATTAACCCATTGGCTTCCTCAATCCTCCCAAAACCCACGCTTCATTCTTCTTCCTCTTCAGTCTGTTAGGCTGTCTCGGTCCATAGATGATAGAAGCCAAATAGCCAGGGGTCCACAGCCAATGCCCAGCTGTATGTATTTTCACTTTTGCCATTTTTAAGTTTAGTTTCTTGCATTTTGTAGCTTAGACCATTACATATATATATTTTAGTACTTAATATCATATCATATGGATAATTGAGATTTGAGAATGGGTTGTGTTTGAGAAATAGAATAAAAACTTTCTTGGAGTTTGTATGGATGATTTTTATGTTAAATTTGTGTATAGAATAATACATACCTATGACCTATCCCTAAACCTATGTTGTCTTACTGGCTTTTTTTTTTTTTTTTTTTTTTTTTTTTTTTTTTTTCTTTTTAACTTCTTTTTTCCTTTTCCTAAACTCTTTTTTTTTTTTTTTTTTTTTTTTTTTTTTTTTTTTTTTTTTTTGTTACTTCCATTATAAGAACTAAGAAGAGATGAATATCCATTGCCCATTGTTTTTAATTGAACGTCCATGATAGGTTTAAATGTTATGTGATTGATAGATTATTTTGCTATCGATTTAATGTTTTAAACACTTCGAGGTTTTGCCAAGTCCAAATGTGCAATACTCCACATTTGAGAATTTTTAGAACGAATTAAGGATATGCAAGTCGCTTAAAAAATAAAGAGAAAAAAATTGAGAGAAATGTGGAAAGATTCAGAACTATTGCTCCATTAGTGACAAGTCGAATTCTCTCAATTTTTTTGAGATTATTGAGTGTTTTCTGTCATGGCTTTATAATTCTATATGCAATTGAAGTGTATGACAGGCTATGACTAAGCCAATAAAGTTGGGTCAATTTTTAAATAAATTAGACGATCTCCTTAAGATCCCATTTATGTAAGGTCCTCCGATATTAGAAAAATTCTTTTCAAATAGTTTATACCATTGGAAATTTCGCGAGTAATTTTCCCTTCTCTAATAATTAAACACGCTCGTTTTTGTGAGCTAAATTTATAGACATAAATTTTGCTGCAAAACTTGGTCATATAAATAAAAGTATGATAAATGATAAAAGTCTGCAAGAGCCTGGTGTTCAGCCAAGGTTAGGTTTCTTGATGAAATTCAAATTTGAGGTTTGTAATTTAGGGATCAATTCGAAACTCTAGTTTAGAGGGAGTAGATTTTGAGGTTTTGCTATGTACTAACATTTTTGCTGACCCATGGAGTTGTGGACATTCAATTTCAATACTTGAATAAATGTTTTCTATTACGTGGGAGATAAATGCAATATTTTTTTTATCATTTTATGTACTTCCGTTTGATGATCTTATTCTTCTTAAGTTACAGTATGAATTAAAAGAGTGGACTAAAAGTTCATCCTAAATTCTAAAGCGGAATTCTTCTTCATTGTCATTTGTCAATAGGCTTAATTGTCAAGTGTCAATAGGCTTAATTCCAGAGACATGTAGGAAAAGCAAAAGCTTCAATACATGCTAGTACGTAAATGTCCCCATCTCTCTGGTTAGCCTTGCTGGCAAAATATTGAAGTTAATGTTGTCGCCTATTTGTCTATGTTGCTTTGTAGACTTAATGATTGTTTTTATTGCCTTGTTGGCCTAATGAATTATTTTTGTTGCCTTGTCAGCTTAATAAATTATATTTTGATTGTCGTTAGAGCAATATCATTGATTGATTTTCTTTTTATTTTTTACTTTTTTTTTTGCGATTTTAAGAAATTGAAAATGGAAAGTCAACCACCTCTCAAGAAGAATAAGAACTTGTTTTCCTTCTTCCAAAGTGTAGATCAACCTACTGAAAGTACAATTTTTTATGGAATAATTGAAGATCAACCTTTACTTCCACTAGAAATCGAACGGCATTCATCCTCAAATATTAGCATTGAACGAAAACCGGGAAAAAGAAAGTAAATACTTGAATTTCCTTTTCATCTGTGAGATGAGATTAGAGTGACATATCTAAAGGTTGGGCTTTATCAACCAAAACTTATTGAGTATCCAAAAACACAAGGAAAATCTCAGTTTCGTTGCTTTCAGGCAAAATGGTTCAACCAGTTTCCTTTATTCACCTATAACAGATAGGTCATATTGTTTTTATTGTTATCTTTTTCGAAATGATGAAAATCCATCCAATTGTTCAGCACTGGTAACTTCTGGATATAACAAATGGAAAAAGGGTTAATGATGGATCAAAATGTGCATTTCTTATGCATTTGCGATCATCAGATCACAATATGTGTGAGAAGAGCTAAAGATTGAATGAAGTCATCTCAACATATCGATAAAGTGATGCATACTATATCGAATTTAGAAGTTAAGAAATGTCGTTTACGTTTAAAGACATCAATTTGAAGTGCTCGATGGCTAGAATTTCAAAATTGTTCTTTCAGAAGTCATGATCTTCATTGAATCGCGAAAATTTTACTGAAATGATAAAATTTTTGGCAAAAACGAATACAGAAATTGATCAAGTTGTTTTGAAGAATGCTTCAAAGAATACCCAATACAATGCTCCGAGTATTCAATAAGAAATCTTACACATAATGGCGAATAGAGTAAGAATGATGATTCGTGAAGAAATTGGGGATGGATTGTAGAAGCCCAATAAATAAAGTGAAATTAAGCTATTATTTTGTGATGATCTAGCACCGCGAGCCTAGCCCATTTAAGAAATGACCTATGTAAGCTCAACCTATTTAAGATTATGAAAGCCCAAGCCATAAGTTAATTAAAAGCCCAACAATTTAAGTTTAAGTAAATTTGATTACAAAGATTTAATAAATAATTTGGTTGCCACAATGATCATCTACATGGTATTTCATACATGATACCCAGGTTCGAATCACCATGTAGATGTTTTAATAAAAAAATTTATGAATTATTTCTTTATGACTTAAAAACTCTTCAAATTCTTAGTTAAAGTTCCAATTTAACAAACTTAATGATAATACAACTCTCCCATTTATTTTTTCATTAAAAAGGAAGGTTACAAGTGGAAGGTCACTTTTTCACTACAACCCTTCTCAAATCCGAATTTACTCTTATTTTTTCTCAAAAAATATATTTCATGTCAAGTTAAGCATAAGGGAATAACAAGGGTGAGATGAAGAAAGACTTTCTACACATTTTGTTCTTTTATATCCAAGAAAATTCAAGGTACGTAGAGGTGCAAGTGTTTATTTTGTTTTCAAATTATGATTTTTCAATAAATGCATACTATATCGAATTTAGAAGTTAAGAAATGTCGTTTACGTTTAAAGACATCAATTTGAAGTGCTCGATGGCTAGAATTTCAAAATTGTTCTTTCAAAAGTCATGATCTTCATTGAATCGCGAAAATGTTATTGAAATGATAAAATTTTTGGCAAAAACGAATACAGAACTTGATCAAGTTGTTTTGAAAAATGCTTCAAAGAATACCCAATACAATGCTCCGAGTATTCAATAAGAAATCTTACACATAATGGCGAATAGAGTAAGAATGATGATTCGTGAAGAAATTGGGGATGGATTGTAGAAGCCCAATAAATAAAGTGAAATTAAGCTATTATTTTGTGATGATCTAGCACCGCGAGCCTAGCCCATTTAAGAAATGACCTATGTAAGCTCAACCTATTTAAGATTATGAAAGCCCAAGCCATAAGTTAATTAAAAGCCCAACAATTTAAGTTTAAGTAAATTTGATTACAAAGATTTAATAAATAATTTGGTTGCCACAATGGTCATCTACATGGTATTTCATACATGATACCCAGGTTCGAATCACCATGTAGATGTTTTAATAAAAAAATTTATGAATTATTTTTTTATGGCTTAAAAACTCTTCAAATTCTTAGTTAAAGTTCCAATTTAACAAACTTAATGATAATACAACTCTCCCATTTATTTTTTCATTAAAAAGGAAGGTTACAAGTGGAAGGTCACTTTTTCACTACAACCCTTCTCAAATCCGAATTTACTCTTATTTTCTCTCAAAAAAATATATTTCATGTCAAGTTAAGCATAAGGGAATAACAAGGGTGAGATGAAGAAAGACTTTCTACACATTTTGTTCTTTTATATCCAAGAAAATTCAAGGTACGTAGAGGTGCAAGTTTTTATTTTGTTTTCAAATTATGATTTTTCAATAAATGTTTGAATGAATGTTACCTCCAAGTATGGTACTTTGACACTACAACAATTTGAATGATCATTCACCGGCTCTACCTATTATGATAATGCTATAGTAATTGGATTTTGTTGGAAAGCCATCTACATGTGACGGTATAAATCTATAGTTCGAAATTTCTAAATTGATAACGAAATGTATCGATGATATCTATTAAGTCTCAAACTGATGGGTTAATTCCCTTTTCTATAAGTTGAATGGATTTCTTTGGGGCATGGATGATGGTGGAGGATGATACAACATGCTATGGAGAAAGTCTGTGATGGATTTCTATAGACGTCATATGTGGAAATATTCTAAGAATAGTTCTTCATGAATAAGTTACGTTTAAAAGTAGACATGTGTCATAGAATTTAATTTACAAAACACTGTTTACAAAAAGAAAGGGGAAAAAAAGGGAAGTAACGCAAATTAAAGAATTGCTGTCTTTTAAAAAATTCAATTTCTGTCTTGAGTTCAGAAATTCATATCTCACTTCCTACTTTACATGAAAATTTGATAAAATTTCAAGGTCGATAGCTATGCAAACGAGTTTATTTTGAGAATTACCATTTGAGACAAAATCTAAAATAGCAACATTACTTTTAAGTTTTGCCAAAAATTTCGCATCTATAGTCGTTACATGCATGGAACTCATTCTAAAAATATTTTTAAAATTTTTTTCTTTTAGTATTGAATTATTTTAAAAAAAAATTCTTCAATTAAATTCTAAAATTTAATCTTTATACCTTCCACTAAAAATATAGTTAAATAAATTTAAGGCTAAAATACAATTAATCTAGTAACGTTTCGATCCATGTGGGTCGAGGCATTACATGGATACTTTTGTATTCTTGTTAATGAAGCACAAGATGCATCTAAGAGAGCACAAATGTCCATTATTTTGAGGTTTGTGAATTGTCAGGGTGTTTTGATGGATCGCTACTTTGATATCAAAAGCATCAGTGACACTACATCATCAAATTTAAAAAATGAGATTTTAAGCGTTCTTGCTCAACATGAACTTCAGGTGGCAAAAATGAGAGACTAAGGATATGATAGTGATAGTAATATGTGGGGCACTTGGAATGGATTTCGATCATTATTTCTTAAAGAAGTTGATATTATTTGGGAGTTCTTTTCTCATTTGGACAATATTATCAACATTATCACTTCTTCCCCTAAGCACATTATAGAATTACGATCTGCTCAAAGAAATGAAATTAAGCATGTGTTAGCTACTGGGAAGTGTGAGTTGGGAAGAGGAGCAAACCAAGTTGGTAATTTATAGCGATCAGGAGCAACTCATTGGAGTTCTCATAATGACTCTATAAAGAGCTTGATAGATATCTACAATGAAACATGCAAGGTGTTTGAAAATCTCAATGTCCATTGTCCAAATGGAAGATCGAAGTTCGTGGCACTTTCAAACATATGATAAGTTTTGATTTTGTGTTCATATCATGAGATTAAATGTCACTCTTTGTCAAACCTTGCAAAGGAAATCTTTAGACATCTTAGCTACTATGAGATTTGTTTCTATTACAACAAAACTCCTTAAAAAAAATGAGAGATGACGATAAAGAAAAATTTTTGCTCAAAACATGATATTGAGATACCCGACCTAGAAAGTTTGTATAAGGTTGGTCCTTGTCATTCTCGTAAGCAAATTACAACTGAGCATCATTATCACACTGATATTTTTCAATGAAACAATAGACTTCATATTGATGGAATTAAATAGAAGATTTAATGATACATTAGTTGAACTTCGCACTCAGTGCAGCATTGGATCCTAAAAATTCATTTGAATCATTTAGCATTCATGATATTTCTAGACTTGCTGAAAAATTCTATCCTGAAGATTTTTCAAAGCAAGATAATTGTAATTTGGAATAAGTTTTGCAACATTTTGAGCTAGACATGAAGAGTGAATCTCAATTTCAAGTATCTACACTTGTTGAGTTATGTCGATAGTTAACTAAGAGTGGCAGGTTGGAGTCTTATGTTATTGTTATTCGATTGATTCGTCTTGTACTAACTTTACCCATTTCTACAGCGACTACTGAACGAGCATTTTCAGCAATGAAACAAGTGAAGACAGATCTTCATAACGAAATGGAAGATGATTTTCTTGCTGATTGTATGACACTCTTTATCGAACAAGAACTTGCTCAAAAGATAGATATAGATTCTGCTGTAGTTGAATTTTATGTTTCACAACCTCGTTGAAAACAACTTCAAATTAAATGAATTTGACTTTAATCCATTTATGAATTTACTATATCAAATTTTAAATTTTAGCTCGTGGGCCAAAAATTCCTAGATCCTCTCGTGACCAAGGAATTGTGGAAGTCTTTATATCCAAATATAAAATTGAGAGTGCCGGGACTAAGAAATACATTATCAGCTACTTCCTAGATTATGACATAGCGACTCAAGATTTTTGATCTGTCAAGTACAAGAACTTAAGTGATTTTACATGAGATTTATGCCAAAGGAATGATCTTGGGTGAAACATTTCTGGTGACTGCTATTATTGGGAAGCTACCTCTGGCATGAAATGATTTCAAAAAATACGTTAAGCACAAGTGAAAGGAAATTAACATTGAAAATTTGATTGTCAAACTTCAAATTGAAGAAGATAACAGAAGTTATGAAAAGGAAGAGGATAAATCTAATTGTTGCTAAAGAAAGTATTGTGAAGCTTAGTTAAACTTCTAAAACTTGCAAGAGCAAACAGGGCTATCTAGTGGCATAGGGTCTAAGCGGAGATCAAAAGGTGGAGTTTTCAAGAAGAAATATCAAGGAAAGTGATTCATCTGTGACAAAGTAGGCCAAAGTGTTTGGAGTGCGAATAGCAAAGAAGAACAATAAGAATGAAGCAAATGTGATTAAATACACAGAACACAATGCATTTGAAATGAACCCAGCAATCATAAATTTTGAAGTGAATTTGGTGGGTTCAAACTGGAAAGAGTGGTGGATAAACACCACTCTACATAGCATGTTTGCTCTAATAGAGAGCCGTTCACTTCATTTGTAAATGTGAAGAAAATAAATGTTTTACCCATGCCATCGATAGATTAAAAATTTCATATTACTTATGAGCAATTCTAATAGTAGTATCACTCAAAAATTGAGGATGTAGGGTCATAGAACATTCATCTTCGAAAGAAATTATCAACATGATAAAATTGTATCACAAACACTAAGGGATATAACTTAGTTGGTAGACCACCTCGTTTACACGTGCACATAAATAAAAAATGAATCTTAGTAAGAAATATTTGCAAAAATTTCGCAAGCATACGGGATTGTTAACAAGTAATATGTAGTGAGTACGTATATCATCCTAGAATAAATGTTAATTATACACATTAGTTAATATCAAAGTGGATCAATGTAATACATAAAGAGTTGTTTGTGTTATTATCCTAATTAAGCTAAGAAAGCAAATAAATGAGTTGTTTTATCAATTAGACACATGAATGTATTAGATTTTTGAAGCCACCTATTGTTCTCTATTTCTAGTTCTTGACTTTCTAGTTCCTTTTCAAAATATGTTAAATATATCCTCAGCAAGACTTGATCATATTCCTAATCCAAATTCTCATGCAAAGGAAGCATTCAATCACACGCTTGCGTACACCATAAAATATTATTCCTGATACATATTGTTTTCATGTCAAATATGTAATGTTCTACTTATTGTGAGTCTTCTAATACTACAAACAGTTATGCTATAAGTACGGAAAAATTGACAAAATTTTTACAGAAAAACACTTGGCAAATTTTCATTAGTTTTTTACGCAACAAACACTGAAATTGTACCATACAGATGCTGCCAATACAGTACCTATATCATTTCTGTCAATAATTCTCTGTACCTATGGAATTATTCTACTACAACTAAGCAACTAATTGTCTAAATGACGTGTACATATTCAAACAATGCATTGTTCATGCATATATAATCACAACACATGAAATAACTAAAATAGATAGGTCTTGAATTAGAAATATTAAACGGTTTCATCATTAATCCAAAGATCTAAAAACAGCATCACCCGAAGTAAAGAACTAGATGGAGAGCTTGAAAGTCAATAAATTCACTTCAAACTTCAATCCAAGCGTTAGAACTTCAAATCTTATTGTGAATTAGCTTTTTTGCCTCTTGCCATCCTCAATTTAGTGGTAAAACAATTATTCTGTTTTGGATGGCCCCTAGGTCTTATAGAATGTAAAAGATTACATTCCGAATCTTTCCGAAATAAGAAAAAGGAAACAGAATTTTTACCTTGAAGTTGAATTAGGCCAACTGCAAAAGACATTAGTTTAGAAGTTTAGGACCGTTATGTTGTTACTTGCTAGATACACCAACCATATACTTTATTATAAAAATAGCAACATTTTTTTCTTTCTTATTTCCAACCACACATTTTTAAATAAAATAATATTTACAAATGAATTCAAAAATTTTCCTTATTTTTTAACCACAAATTCTCCGAAAAATCACTATCTCAAAACACGTTTTTCTCCAAAAATCTATATTTTTAATGAAGCCCAAACGGGGTATAATTTCATCAAACCACTTGTAAAAAATTGAGAATATACAAAGTGAGTGAGTGCAAGTATTTTCGACCACTTGGAGGAAAAATGTATTTTGAATAGTAAATTGATTGAGAATGTGTGATTAAAAATTAAAGAAAAGTTACGTGTAATATTATTTTATTGAAAAATGTGTGATTGAAAATGAGTTTTGAAAAAATGAATTTTTAAAGAATAGCAATAGTACCACCACTGAAAGTGGTTGTACATAGCATCTTTACAATTAAAAGTCTTGGTCTTTAGCTTTTCTGGTCTACCTAATCCACGTTTAGGCCTATTGTAATAAAACTATATTGTTGTGCACAATTAAAATAAGAATGGAAAAAAGAGGAATTAAAAAATAAAAATAAAAAAATACACCCCAACATCACACAACATAGATCTTTGTTACCATCCAAACTTACCATAGCTACTATTTATATTTCTGTTCAATCATTCTAAGCTTAGGTGACGTGTGCATCTCTAAGGGGCCTTTTGGCTTCTAACCGTGCATGGAGGGAGTTAGGGATGCACCTGACTTGTGGCTTTGGTTCCTGAAGTTTCATTCTCTCCAATTTTGGTCCTTTTTCAATTGATTCTCATTCCGTTGAGAAAATTTGTGTCCAATTGATTCCTAGCACTCTCGAATATTCATTCTTCAGTTCGAGCCAGCTTTTAATTATATGTACTTTAGTCCTTGAATTTTGGCTGTCTAGCAATTTCATCCTCTTTTCTTCATTTCTCTCTAATTCTGTCTTTTTTCATCGATTGTTTCCTAATAAATACAATTCAAGTTAAATTAAGCCATTATTCAATAAAATAACCAATAAATACTCTAATTTCAAAGCTTGAATAAGTGTACATCTCTAAACTTAAATATTTGTTCGTCCTCAAACAAACTATAGCTTAACTTATCAAAACTTGGTGAGATATTTTGCTGTTAGTTTCAGATTGGACTTCTGTATGAAAACTAAGATAGCTTCAAAATTACACAGTTAAAATTAACTTCTATGCATTTAATGCGAAACTCGACGTGTGTGTGAAGACTCATGTTGAACATTACAAGTTCATGATTGGCTCAATTCTCGACCCACAATAGTCAAATATTTTTCTTTCTTCTCTCATTCGATACCTACTAAACTTATATTTTTCACTCGTTCTTAGGTTGAAATTCAGATGATCCTAGTCCTCACTCTCGCTAGTTTGGATAGGGTTTTTCCGATACAATTTCTCACTTCAATAAATAAAATATTTTCCTATATTTTTTATTGGTTCACCCCCTAGGACCCAACGAGGCTAATTATCTCTTGTCAAAGGTTTAATTCTTTCAACCAAATGGTCGGGGCTTAATCACAGTATGCAGTACATCTTCTGTTTCGTGCACTTGGTTTTTATTTTATTTCAATTATGTTGTGCCTATTCTATTTTATATAGTAGCTTGATCCCTTTATGATTTTCTTTTTGGGATTTTTCAATAGGTGTCAGATGTTTTAGGATAATTTCTCAACATGGAAGCTTATACCCTTTTTCATACTTGGGTAGTACGATGCCCCTTAATAAGCACATAGTTTTAAAAACCAACCTTAACTCAAAACGTTCAACTAATCTCTATCTTATTTGCTTTAGAAAATCCACAAAATAAATTCACACGTGGAATCCATATTCATCTCAATGTTCCCCTACACTAGTTCAATTGTAATGATCCAAAATTTTTAACATTTAAATCGTCACCAAATTTATCGTAATTTTTCTTAAATGAACTTCTTTACCTGCAAGTAAACTTAGTTGTATGTAAACTTATTTAGTTATAAATAAATTAATATATTTCATATTTACCAACTTTTTTTACATTATTCATCTAACGAATGGAGAATCCATTCTTAACCTACCTTCTTGTGATAGAGTCTGTAACCATCTTATTCTCATAACTTTATATCATGTCCTCCAAATCTAATTTTCAAGCTATTAACCTAGTAGGAATGTTAAGTGTGGCAAGCCAACAGTTCAGCTCAAGCTCGATGCGAATCGTGGCTATGAGCATGGGCACAAATGCAAAGTAGGGATTTTCTAGTTCAAGTAGAGGGCCACTCGTCTATCATGAGTAGGCTAGTGCCAATGTGAATAAAATTGTATATTCAGTAAAATTAAAAAAATTGCACGAGCCGATCGAGGGCAACTTTGCTCGCCTCATTTATCACCCTATGATACAGACTAAAACAAAAGTTTTTAAAAATTGTACCATTGTTCCTCAACTATGATCAAAGCTTAATTCACTATCTGAGGTTTCAACAACTACTATAAGGTTTCAAATTCAAAAACAACGATTAGTATCAGGATACAATGTTAATAGTTTCTCAATTGTAAGAGAACAATTTCAAAACCAATAAGAGATCACATTTGTTTGAAAATGTAACTTTTTTCTCCTGTAAAGTTCTTGTAAGGAGCTAATTACACAAATAGTTACTGAACTTTGCCAAAAGTTTCCAAGAGGTCATTGAACTTCAAAACTTTCCTAAATAATTATTAAACTTAGCCAAAAGTTCCTAAGAGGTCACCCAACTTCAAAAACTTCTTTAAGTAGTCACTGAACTTTGCAAAAAGTTCCTCAATGGCCACTCAACTTTGCAGATCAGGACCCCATACATCACTGGTTTAGTGACCCCTAGGAAATTTTCAGCGACTATTTAGGAAAGTTTTATAATTCGGTGACCTCCTAGAAACTTTTGGCAGAGTTCAATGACTATTTAGGGAAGTTTAAAGTTCAATAACCTGTTGGAAACTTTTAGAAAAGTTCAATGACTACTTGGGAAATTAACTCTTCTTGCGAGTATGAGCTCTTTCGGAGCCCACTTAGCATTGAATAAGATATCAGTTTTAACATAGACATTATCATCTTCCAAGCCTTAGTTTCATTTAATTGTAAAGAAATTTTGAACGTAAATTTTGATTGTATTGACTAGTACCTATAGGAAAATTGATTAATAAATTGTGAAATAAATCAACTTTGAGCTCAAATTTTTGTGAGACTCATAATACAAAATTAACGAGACCAAGCATATTCAAGTTTTACATCCTGTGAAGAGTAAGAAGTCATTTATTTATCAAAAACCATTTAGTTTTGAATGAAATATTTTGATTCAAAGTGACATTCTTGAAACTTGGTATAAGGAAGAAACTGATTGAATTTCCATAACTTATCCCACATAAGGGAAGTTTGAAAACTTTTATTTGTTTTATATAATCAAAGTTAGGCAAGTGGATTTGGATCCAAAGGGGTACCACTACTCTTTCAAAGGTGAAGACCTAGATCTTATTGGATTAGGTCTTAAGTCCACACATGCATGCTTTGTCGTCGTCGTGTGTCAGTGGTTCAGTTCAATTCAGTTTGGTGCAGGTCATATCTTACATTATACTTTTGGAAAAAAAAAATTATTTCTATTTTTTGGGCCAAATTATAATTATCAAATTCTTTGTGTATCTGAACGAAAAATCTTAATTATATTATAATTCAAATTGTTTGACTTTTTTCATGTGTTTTTTTTTCTGAACAGGACTAACCTTCTGTTTGTAATCGACACTGTGATCTATGATTGACATTATTGCTTGGCATGTGATCGACTTATTATATGCCTCTATTTGTTTAGAAGGGTGTTTGAACATTCATTACTCTTCATGAATAGGTTTTTAAAGCTATTTAAATAGACACAAACACTCTATAAATAGCCTTCTTCTATGTCAGAATTATTACACCAATTTTTCAAATTGGATATACGCGAATATGTACACCAAAATATTCATGATACACCATGATATACAAATGCAATACTTCATACATTCTATTTCATATTTTCAAGTAAAAAGTACAAAGTTGTGTTCGTTGAAACTCTTATAGATTATCGTTCTGCTTCCATAAGAGGGGTGTTACGAAAGCTCTCTCCAATGATCTTCAATTTGATTTTTTTCAGGCTCAGTCCAATGTACTTTTCTTTACTAACAACCAATCCAACGGACTCCGATCCATAGCCAATATAATTCAACTCGGTGGCTATTCAATCTTACCCACAAAGGACAAGAAATGGTGATGATTTGTGGCCACAAAGGTAAAGAGAAAACACCACAAAGGTAGGATATGTAGGAATCACCAATTACACAAAGTAATCAACCAATTTTGGTACTTCAAAGGGGCTGTTTTTGACACACCAAAGAGGCAGCCAAATTTCCACTTATTTTCTCACAAATCACGCTAGGAAATAGCTAGAGTTATATATATAATCTAGGGTTAGGCTTTTAATTGGTCCAAAAAAAAGGTAAACATACCAAGATTCAGGCCATCCAAGAGGAATACAATTGGATTCGGTGGAGCTCATAGACTTGGTTGTTGGACTTATTTCATTCATCGGCCTATGCCTATGAAATATATTAACCCATGTTAACATCATAGCCCGAGATTTATCCGATATCAAAAAACTCAACAAATCTTTACCTTGATGTCCAATAAGTCTGCAAGCAATCAAAATACACAATTAGGACTTGTATAATCAAGGTAACCAATAAAATTGGATCACAGAGCTTGCCTCATTTTTCCAACCTGAAACACATACCATACTTGCTCCATGCACTCACTAGGGCTAAGGTCAAGAATACCCAAGTAAAAGCAAATATTCATCGGTAAACAATCAAGAGCAAATACATATGCGATGACAATATTTATAGGATAACACACATAGATCTTCTCAGAAGCATGTTCATATAGAACCACCGATTAACACCAAGTTAATCAAACACACGGCCAACACATATGCAATAAATGTATAAATGACCCCACGAAAAGATCTCACCACACTTATCCTATCTCATTTTGTATTGCTCACACCTCGAGAACACATTTCTCCTCTCATCGGCCACCATGCTCACCAAACTAATCGCTCAAACCCATGTCTAACTGGTAGGTTACAATAGATTCTAAGTCCACAAGATAATCCTCTATAACCACATCACTTCTCCTAACTTAGGTGAATAATAGGCCTCCATCTAATAGAAGTGATAGAAGTGTCACCCTCACAGTCTACCTGATCAGGGTCTCTTTACAGATATAATTCACACTCGACTCATTTAATCACACTCGACTCATGATTCAAACGTCTCACTCCATGTCCCCAGTATAAACCACAATATATCCCTGGGCATCTATACGTCACCTCACCAAAAGACATTTAACAAACTGCTAGTGCATCCTAATCCACTATGCATGCAAACAATCACACCAAGTTATCATATTGCCTCAAATTCATGCAAACGTACATATCAACCATATTAAAATGCTGCATGCAATTGCGAGAACCAACAAATCACGATCGAGTCCCGAACGTCTAAAGAACAATTTGTCTAGATTCTACTGCACAACCTGAAACAGAAAACTAACAACACCAAAATGTCAAAAATAATGGTAGCAACAAACTGCCTCAAGAGACCCTTCTCAGAAAACATGTCACGAGCCCTTACGCGCGGTCAATGTCCTTGCGTATGGTCCTCATGATCCACCGGACAACCACACTCATCGAATAGGCTGGACCGTCACAACCTGCACGACACACCAATGATCTCCGTTTCCCAAAACTCCTTATGGATTTTCGAAAATTGCACGAAGAAATTTGGTTTTTGGGTAGTTTTCTAGATAGCTTCTTCGATCTAATTTCTGCTGCATTTCTGTCGATTTCCAAGTCATTTTTTGGTATATTTCATTAGCCAAAACCACCACCTTGAAGCTCTGATACCAAATGTCGCGAAAGTTCTCTCCAAGGATCTTCAATTCGGTGTTTCTCAAGCTCAGTCCAATGTACCTTTCTTTACCAACAACCAATTCAATCGGCTTTGATCCATAACCAATATAATTCACCTCGGTTACTATTCAATCTTACCCACAAAGGACAAGAAACAATAATGATTTGTGGCCACAAAGATAGGATATGAAGGAACGACCAATTACACAATGTAATCAACCAATTTTGGCACTTCAAAGGGGCTGTTTTTGACACACCAATGGGGCAGCCGAATTTCCACTTATTTTCTCACAAATCACACTAGAAAATAGCCAGGGTTGTTGTCTTATACCTAGTCTAGGGTTAGGTTTTAATACAATTGGATTGGGTGGAGCTCATGGACTTAGTTCTTGAACTTATTTCATCCATCGGCCTAGGCCTATGAAATATATTAATCCATGTTAACATCATAGTTCGGGATTTATTGGGTATCAAAAAACCCTACAAGGGGAATAGTTTCTATCATATAAGACAACTGATGTGTGCCTTTAAACATCATAGAAGGGAACAAATTCATATTAAGGACACATCGTGAATTCGGTGAGCTCGGATTACTATTATGTTTTGGTTTTGGTTTCGTGATTCAATCCCATCTTTGACCATGTTGATCATCTTGTCATGTTCAAGAAGAATAATTCATTTTGGATTTGTTTGGAGAAGAATATAAATACTTCTCTTTTTCTTCGTTTATCTTCTAAATACATTTCCAAAATGGTAAAATATCTTGCATGATTTGCATGTTATTCTGCTGAAATTATTTACGTGAAATTTAGTTTTACATTTTGTTCATGTTAAATTGATACATGATATAAAATAACATGTCCATTACCTAATTACATTTCTTGAAATGTTTACAAAAATCAAATTCATGTATGGGATTTGGTTGAACTATTTCATATCCAATTTTGTGGAGCGTGGATTGCACGTGATTAAACACCTGCATTTTGGAAATAGTTAAACTAATGTTTAATTATACATTAGCATTCAAAATTTGGTCCACGCGGTAATTACGAGTTCAAATTTCGAATCGAAAAATGAGCACAATGGATTCTGAGGATCTGAGAAAAAAATAGTGGATTCAATCATTCAAGTATCTTTTTTAGCCCCCGTTTGGCCCCCCATTAAATTCCATTTCATTACATTACATTTTTCTCTCTCCTATTTTCAATCACACAATCTTTCATAAAATAATATTACGCATAAACCGAAAACTTTTCCTTCTTTTTCAACCACTCATTTTTCAAAAAAAAAAAAAAACACTATTCTAACAATTTTCATTTCCCAAAAATGGGGACCAAATGGGGGTTCTATGATTTTTGGATGTTAAGGAGGATGGTTGTGTGGTGGTAGCGCCGGTACCATTTTAGGTTTTTGGTTGTGTGTAGGTGGTGGTGCCAATGACGGAGGCTGGATTATTTTTTTGCTGTATTGGTCGAGGGAAGAAATCCCCAATTGGTTGCGATTTCTACGGCTGTGTAGGGTTGGGGTAGGTTTTTAGGGTTGAGGTTGGATGGAATAAAGAAAATGAATGTTTTTGTTGTTATTATTATTTCTATTCTTTTTTTTTTCCAGTTTTTAAAATTATTTTAATTAATTAAACATTGAAAGATCACTTTTTATTAAATTGGTCTAATTAAAATTGAACATTTCACCTTGATTATTTGACAAATGTTTGGATGAAAATCATCAAAGGTGCTTTCAGCACACATTTATTAAAAGTTTAGGCTGTAGCTTCTAAGATAAGAATATTGTGACTTGGCTGCATATTTTTATAATAATTTGGACTTTATTGCAAATTTTCCTATTTTTTTATTGTTTCACCTCCGATATCATTAAAAAATGATATCACATATGTAGACAAAAGGTTTAACAGTTTTGCTATATGTATATTAAGTTTGACATAATGAATGGCATTGTTTGATGTGGCAACACTTTGGGCCATTTTTAACAACAATTTTTCAAATCAATGGCAGAGTTTTCACACATAATGTCATCCAAAAATATACAACTTGCATAACTCCAACTTTAATAGATGGTGAATTTAAGCCCTGTTTGGTAATGAATAAAATCAATTTTTTATTCAATTTTGATAAAAAAAAAAAATTAAAAAATTGATGAAATGTGTAGCTGAAAAGTAGCAGGCCCCATAAAATATGTTGTCTAAATTATTTATTGACTTTAACTTACATTAAAATCTGAATTTTAATCTCTACCTAATAGGGACTAAGAATTTATACAAATTTTAATATGTTATTAAAATTAAATTAAATTAAAATGTTAGAGTAAAATGAAATGAAAAAACTTTCAAATTCACGGAATCAATAATTTATTTTTAGCTTAATTTTTTTTCGACGTTTATTTTCACATAGCAATATTTATATATTTTTTATTTGTAACCCCGAAACTTAGCGATCAGTTTTATAGCTATGTAACTATATCTAATTTGTGGTCTATAAATTTTATTGCTAATTATCAGTAGAAGTTCACCTTTCTCCACACACACACACACACACAAACACATATATATCAATGTGTTCATTAAGCAATACTAAATTGCACAATTAACGAAATTATTTATTTATTTTTACCATTTTCGGTGTTGAACATTCTGTCCCTTTTTTAAGTATAATTTTTACAGTTTGGGAAGGGATTCTGTGCTTGGGGTTTCCAGATATGGATATGCATAGAAGTTGGTTCTTAATTTTAGGCACAGGTTTTATAAACGAAAAGGGTTGAATACCCTTCTCATGCTACTTGGATTTGCATTTTTTCTTATCCCCAAAAGACAAAATTTTGAATCGATTGTGAAGCCTTTTATTAACCCAAAAATCTCGAAAATTATGTCGAATGCCTTCGGCAAGTGGACTTGAAATTCTACCCAATTATATACGGAGTTTTTTTTTTTTTTTTTTTTTTTTTTTTTTTTTTAAAAATTTTTTCCCCTTTTTTAAAAAAATTATTTTTTTAATAATTTCTATTTATATATTCTCTAAAAAAATTGTTGTTTCGAAACACATTTCTCCCAAAAAAGAAAAAGAAAAAAAATCTCAAGTGGGGCTTATTGTTTTAATGCAGATATGATACGTTTTCCAAGAATTGCAATGGGTATATTCTTTAAAGACAAAAAAAAAAAAAAAAAAGGCAGTTGCTAATTCAAAAAAGAGAAAAATGAAGCTCCAATTCGGTTTATGTATAAATTAGATTTTTAATAGATTTTGATAAAATTGATTAATTATATGATTGAAAAGTTGTGGTCTCATGTGTGAATAAAAATGAGTTTTAGGGAAAATTAATTTTTGAAATATAAGTGCTAAACTGGTGTGAAGAATAATAAAGATTTAGTTCAACTTTAGAAAAATTGGCAAGAGTTCTAAATGAAATCAACATTTATATTAACATCCACTTCGCAAATTTATGAATGATTTATAAAGAGAAATAGTAGTGAAATTTATAGATAATAATGTTAGTATTTATGAATGCGTGGCAAAAATTATTACGAGTGATTCAATTTACAAATCATTTATAAACTTCAGTAGTAGTAAATTTCTTTTACTATATGTCACATCAATGTTTCATTTAAGTTCTTATCTTTTTTCTTTAGTAAGAGATACACTTGCATAAGATATTCAAGATGAGGTTTCTTGATCCAAAAGAAAATTGCATTGGTGACACGTATGAGCATTGTATGTTAATAGTGTATATGAAGTGATTTCTATGTAGTTTTGATGTATCAATAGAGATTTTGAAGGAAGATGATCCCTCCTATTGTGGAGTTTGGAGAGGGACATGGTGAGAGTCTTCTAAAACCTTTCTGCCTTCTTTAATAGGGTCACCTGAGAATGTATTAAGTCCTATAATATTGCATAGCCTTGACAATTAAATCTAAATTACTCTCTTCCTTTACAATTTAAATTTGAATATAAGTAAATAAATTACTCTATATATTGTTTTTAGTTCAAGTTTGCTATCTCTTAATTCTAGAAAATTTTAAGTATCTAAGTTTCATCAACAAAATAAATTTGATTAATTTAATTTACGGAAAAATTGAATTCCATAACAAGAATTAGGCGACTCGAGATTATTCAGTCTTCATTTTTTATAAGCATTGTAATTTTTACCTCAGACATATAATTACATTTTATTTCACAATGCATTGCGTGTGATAGCTTAATGATGCTGTGACATTTTTTCCCCCAAAAAAAATTTATTTTAAAGTAATTGAATGAAATTTTTCCAGATTTTCCATACACTCAACATATCAAAAGCATAAAATAAAAAATGAAGAGTGCAAGTGGCCTAACTCTTGTTATAAAACTCATTTTTTCCAGATTTGCCCTATACTGAATTCCTATCAAAAGCATAAAATAAAAATGAATAGTCTCGAGTGGCCTAATTCTTGTAATGAAACTCATTTTTTTCCGCGAAGTCAATTAATCAAATTTATTTTTTGGATAGAGCTTAGGCACTTAAAATTTTTAGAATTGAGAGATAACAATGAAGATGTCTGGATTATGAGATTTTGGGTTCGAATTTTGGAGGATACAATATAAAGTCATAAGGGTAAAATGGATACAGACTCTATAACAAAAAGGTAGGTTAAGACCAGATCATCCATTCAGTGTGAGATAAATAATGTGAAGAAAGTTAGTAAATATGAAATATATAAATTTATTTATAAGTTTTCATACAACTAAATTTACTTGTAGATAAAGAAGTTCATTTAAAAAAAAATTACTTATAAATTAAAAAGACGTTTTAAAATAAATAAATATTCTTTTACTTATCGAAGTTTAAAAAATAGTTACTTATTTTGAAAATAATGTAAGAGTTACTTGAAAACAGTAACTTCTTAATGTAAAGGTAGTAAAAAGTAATTTATTCAAACATGTATAATAGACAAAAAGTATATTTATGAATATGTAAGTAAATAAGTATATTCACTTATAAGTAAATAAGTACATTCATTTATAAATATAGTAAACTCACTTATACGTAAATAAGCAAACTTGCATATAAGTTATTTGTTGATAAGTATGGAGTTGGGGTAATTATAGACACCGACGGAAAGGGCTGTAGCCTACCCAGCATCTTACCTCGCCGGTGATTTTAAGAGGTGGGACATAAAAGGGATTTAAAAATTTCCCATTTCTTATCTAGTTTACTTATTACCTAGCAGTCCTGGGTAGGGTAGGGTTGGAATATTTTATGATCCTTAGACTTTTATAGTTTGACAACTTGAGTTCTAGATTAGGTTTTGATGTAATCAATTGAATAAGGGTTTTGGACAGTTCGGATGTATATTAGGGTGAAAACAATTTATTTATTTATTTGTTTCTGCTTTCAACGGACAAACTTTATGAAGATATGACGTATTAGCAGAATTGAAATTTTAACATCTCCTTGCTCAAAGAAAACCATAAACATTCATATGGATTTAATGATTGATACTCACATTTCAATTTAGTCACTCTTCTTTGATGTTATTATAAAAATGTCACCAAACTTCATATGCTGTTTTAAGTTAGTCATTCCATTATTTATCTTACAAATCCCTTAAGATTAATGGTGACAAACATAATGACTAACTTAAGTTGTGAGTTAAACCTTTGAAATAACCCAAAATAACTCGACTTGTAGTTGATTAAGTCAAGAAAGATAAATGTTCAGAAACATAAAGAACAAGTTTTTTAAAGAAAATTTTGATCCTGAGTCATTCAACCTAAGATTTCAACTTCTAGAGGGCAAGTTGTGGGGAAAAAAAATATCTCACCAAAGTGTAGCAAAGTAGGGAAAATGAAAGTATGTGTGTATATATATATAGTTTGGAGATCTGTTTCTTTGGCTTGTTGTGAAATAAAAACTGATTGAGATAATATATATGACGCGCTATAAAGTATATGATTGCAAACAAATAACAAGATAAAAGGTAGATAATTAATTCTCAGGGAAACAACATTTTATTCAATTGACTAATATGGAGAAAACAAAATCAATAACTGTGCCTATACAATTATTTTATATTTCAATTATACAAAACTGGTGAAATGAGTCTAGTATTTATAGGGGTGTATACCAAATCCTAGAAATACCACAAAAATGGAAACAAGATAAAAAAATAATCACCTGTAATGAAGGAAAGAAAATATTTTCTTAAAAATTCAACCTAATTTGGGTCAAAAAATTCAAAAATCTCCGACTTGACACAAATATATAAAGGGTGCATACCAAATCCTAGAAATACCGCAAAGATGGAAACAAGATAAAAAAAAAAAAAAAAAAAAAACGCGAAAAAAAGAAAAAAAAATATTTTCTTAAAAATTCAACCTAATTTGGGTCAAAAAACTCAAAAATCTCCAACTTGACACAAATTTCAATGCAACAAATGAAGCTTCAAATTTTCTCTACCTAGAAAAATAAATCCATCTGTAATGAAAAATCTGAACTCTTCAATGGTATTCAACACAGATACATGAACACAAGTATTGGGTTTCTTGAAATCCACAAAGAATTAGAAATTATCAAACAGTGTCGAAGCATACCCTATAGTAGGATAAACTTTGAATACTTTCATAGAAGGCTAGTTAGTATCAACACCTTCGCCGAATCAGTATCCATGTACCTATCTTGATATGTCTATCCCTAGCTATTAAATACAATGGAACCGCAGGTAATGGTGGCAAAATGGAATTACCCATGCTCTTCAGACTCGATTGAGTAGTATTCTCCAATATGGACCCCAAATCAAATCCTAAAGGTACAACACCCAGCTACCCAATAAGGTTCATTCTTACCCATGACAACAATACACTGTGTCATTATTTTGTATGTTTTAAATAAATTTCTATTGGAACACATATGGAATGCACAAGTTGTATCCAAAATCCACTCCTTGTCATGTTTGGATTCTATATCATAAATTGTCAAAATATCTCAGTCATTCAAATAGTTCTCGGTTATGTTGGTCTCATTTGAGATATTTGATTGCTTCCCATGATTTGCAATCAAATTATATTTGTCAGCTAATTTGTCACAATCTTTTTTAATACCTCCATTCTTCTTGCAATAATAACAAACTTGATTACAAAAATTTAATTTCGACTTATTCCTTGTCTGATTACTACGAACAACAAGGTCTTCTCGATCTCTGACTTCAACTAGATGCTTCATCAACATTTTTGAAAACAAGGCGTCATACGCTTCTTAAATGGTGAGGATATCATGACTATACAAGATTGTGTCTCTAAACAAAGTAAATGAAGTGAGCAGTGAACACAAAAGAATTAAAGTCAAATCTTCTTCATCATACATTATCTCTAAAGTGTCCAAATCTCTCCTTGAATACAATCAGATGATCTTCCAAATATTCACCTTCTGCGATGCAATGAGAATACAAGCAATTTGTTTATCATACTTTTAGCCATGCACTATTGCTCCAACTTCAACCACGACTTAGCTGCCATTTTCTCCTTCAGAGCATCCTGAAGAATATTGTTAAAAAGATGAAGATGTATCTGTAAAAGTGCCTTTTAATCCTTCCATTGTTTCTCCTCCATCGTCCAAGTTATAGGCATTTTGTCAAATTCCAATAACGCATCATAAAAATCCATTTGCGCGAGTAGAGCACATATCTTCACTCGCTATTATGGGAATCTTGTATTATGATCCAAGAGTGTAATTTCATACTTCATGACTTCCATCAATAACAAAAACCTCGAATAAATCATAACCAATAGCCCTAATACCATTTGTTAGGAAATTAAACGAATCCGAGGTAATATATATGACACGATATGAAGCATATGATTGCAAACAAACAACAAGATAAGATGTAAAGAATTAATAGGTAGAGGAATATAATGTATCATTTAATCGACTAATATGGAAAAATGAATACAAATTAGCCCCCATTTGGTCCTCATTAAATAGGATTATAATTTTTAGAATAGTATTTTTTTAAAAAAATAAGTGGTTGAAAAAGAAGGAAAAATTTTCGATTTATGTAAAATATTATTTTACTGGAGTATGTGTGGTTGAAAAGAAGAGAGAAAAATGTATTAAAATTTGAATGGAGGCAAAACAGGGGCTTATTGTGCTACGTAATTATTCTATATTTCATTAATACAAAACTTGTGAAAAGAGAGTATTTATAGGGGTGTATGCCAAACCCTAGAAATGCTAATAAAAGAAATATTATTTTCTCAAAAAATCAACTTAATGTGGATCAAAAAAGTATAAAATGAGCCTGAAAGAGATAGTAACACAAATCAAACACTATTGGACAAACATATCGATTGGTTTCAAGATTTATTTGTTTCTAAGGATGCCCTATGCCAAAGGGTATGCAGGAGTGATTATTGGGCTCAGTTACGACTTCTATATGATATCAGTTCATTACCTCGGCTGCATGAAATTGATTTGAATTAGATCGTCTCACTAAAAATTATGGGAGGTGCTACACGGAACAATTTAGTTAGCTTTAAGTGATTGTGCTCTTCAAGAGTTAAGCTTCCATGGACCTATCTTCACATAGAACAATAAAAAGGAATGAGAGATACGTAGAAGAGAACAGATTCATTTGTGTGTTATGAGACTTGGCAAATCCTTTTCCTACAAGCATAGTTCAACGTTAGTATTTGTTATGATTTAATCGAGTATAATAATATGGCAATGATAAGTGCAGATTCTACATTTATTTAGGTTCTTAAATATTGTTATTATTTGGACAGATATACCTAATTTGTTATTTATTATTTTTATTACGAAAAACTCAAGTTTGGACGAAGAAATGGAAGAAAGAATGGAAAAGGATTAAAATGAAACAAATCCAAAATTTAGGGACCAAAGTACAAGTTCTTAAAACTTGTGAAGGACTTCAAATCAATAAGTGGAGACTACTAGGGTCAATTGGATGCAATAAAAAGTCAAAATGGAATGAAATATAGTCAAAGGATCTTTACAAATCAATTTCCAACTACAAAAAGCATATTCAAGATTTTCAACCAGTGTTTGAGACCCATTTTTGGAATGGTAAACTTTCAAATTGAAAAAAAATATATTTCTAAAAGAATTGTGGCCCTTTGAACTACATTTTCAAGTCACTTTTAATCATTTCAATAGGATATCAAGAAAGGAATATATGATCAAAATACTAAAGGTTGTGTAGAGACAAAATCATGTGCACACGAATGCAACTTTCCTTATTTGATTGAAACTCTTTTGGAAGACAATTTGGATGGGAATCTTAATCTAATTTTATCTTATATAATACAAGAAATGAATAGCCATTGAAGGATCACTCTCACACCTCTCAAATTAGATCCATGTCATAAAATCATTCGATAACAAGTGGCAAATTCATTATAAGTTGGAAAGGAGAAAAATCTTACAAGGGATTGCATAAAAAAAATCAAGAACTTGGAGAATCAAATTTTTGGGTTGATAATCAAGAATAAAAATTGGACTGTGACATCTTTTTCTTGTATTTATAGATTCTAGGTGATATTCTTATTCTTCCATTCTTCTTCTTGTTTTATATTAGAAACATGTTTAGCTAGATTTCCATTGTATGAAATGATGATTGATAATCCTTACGCGCATTTATTTTAATTCAAGATGATTATTTTAGTATTTTTAATTTTCTTGATTAGCTTTGCATTCCACCGTAGTTATTTGATTGGCTAGCTACCAATTAGATAATAAGTTGCTTGTTATAGTGTAGGAAATACTCACAATGAGTTTAAAACGTGGCGAAACTAACATGTGTAGTTAGAATAAGGATTAATCTCTTTCACACATGCAATCATTTAGATAACCTAAATTAAATGCATAATTTTCATATGAATTCTAACTAGTGTATAGGATCGGGTCCTGTTAATCATTTGTACGATTTTCTTGAAAAAGAGCATTGAATAATGTAGCGTTATCAATTGTCAAAATTTATAAAATGAACTATATTATGAATTAATAGGAGGAAAGAAATGGCAATTGGGAGATACAAGATTCTAGTACAAGCATCTCACATTTGAAAACTTCACTCTATTGCTTTAATAGTAATCAAGGAAAAAAATCGCTCTCTTGATGTCACATACATTCAAATTTAGTAAAAGCTATTGAATATTAGACATTATTCTTCGTGGAAAAAATACCCTCGAAACTCACAATTTCTATTACTTGTACAACGATCCCGTACGCTTATCAGTTTCAGTGTAATAGGCAATATAAAAAATAAATCAAACAAGAGCACAAAAGTTCTTAATCATTTTACCTACCTTCTGCAATACTAAATTCACCTGAAGTTTCTGGTTGTTGCAATGCTAACTTCACTTGAAGTTTCTGGTTGTTCTTCATTTTGATTTGCAGCAATTAACTTTTTCTTCTTCTATAACGTATAACAATCCTTTCTAACGTGCCCCAATCTCTTACAATAATTATAGACTTTATTACACTATAATTAGACCTTAATCTACTCCTCACATAATCGCCATCAACAACAAAGTCGTCTCCACGAACCTCAGATCCAACAAGATACTTAATCTTCTCATTTGAGAATAGAGCATCATAAACTTTTTTAATGGTGAGAGCCTCACAACTGTATAAGATCGTGTCTCTAGAAATGTAGAAAGCGAGCAAAGAACAAAATAATATTATCCTTAAATCTTCTTCATCGTATTTGACCTCCAAGGTTTCGAAATTTACGATAATTTTCTTAAAAATAGCTAGGCGATCTTTCAGTAATGTACTTTCTATTATACAATGAGAATAAAGACCCTACTTCAAATACAATTTGCTAATTAAACTTTTTGTCTGGCATAATTACTCCAATTTTTAACAATAGCAGGGTTGCAGTTTTCTCCTTCAAAAACGTCCTGAATCGAAAGATGAAGATGTGTCCATGATAGGGCCTTTCAATCCTTACCTTGGTTCTCCTCCATATTCCAAGTTGAGGGCATCTTGTTAAATCCCAACAATATATTAGCCAAATCCATATGAGTGAGCATTGCTGGCATCATTACTTGCTAGAGCTAAAATCAAGTGTTGTGATCAAGTCGCAGAATGTCATACTTCACAGTTTCAATCACATAAGATAATTCTCGAATTAAGTTGATTGAACTTTGCTCCGATACAACTTATTATGATTTAAACAACTATAATAATATGAAATATAAAAAATAGACCAAACAAGAGAACAAAATTTACGTAGTAAAATATACAGCGTGCAGAAGAAGAGAATTTTATTAATAACAATAATATAGTGTAGAATGGAGGGATTGATTCAATGTGTATTGTAAACCATACATATATAATACTAAGATCCTGACATACTAGGGATATAATACAATGAAGAGTTTAATATAAGGTGAAGTCTCAATACAATGGGTAAAACCAATAATGTAATATTTAGGATGAAATAAGAGATAAAAATTACCAAAAAAATGAACAGATTATTCCTTCGTTGCTCGAGCGAGATATAGGTGGGCATCAAATGGTGGCTGACCGCTTGAGGAGCTATCGCACAGTATATGAGTGCTTGTGCTCCTGTTTAAAGCATTGTCGCAGGTTTAGGGCATCAAGAAAGCACCAGTTTGACATTTTCTCTTTCAATTGCAACTTGGACTCCTTCAACACCTCTTTTCAAGTCTACTACCAACTCCTAAATTTAATTCCAACTTAAATTGTCAAATAGAATTCGACTAGAATTCTTAACTAAACTTCAAATAGAATTTCCAAATAGACTTCTAAATAGAATTGGGGTCACACCTCAATTATAACAGAATTTTATGAAGCTAGATCACATGCCACTAGCTCCATGTGAATTCAGGACTCAAGAATGAAATAACAAATTTCAACCCAACGAACACCTAGAAGATGGTCAATAAGAGTATTATGCAAAATTTAAATTTACCAGCCAATTAATAGCAATAAGCCATAATTAATAAATCTAGATGACTTAATTCAGCTTATCTAAAACCTAGATAACAATTAAACAAGTAAAATAGTACTGAAAGAAAATAGCACCAAGATTTTGGTTACGAAGGCCCCTTGAAGAACTCTTTAAGAGTAAAAATCTCCTAGTAAACTTACTAGTAAATAATTCACTATAAGAGAATAAACTTACAATGTAGGTCCAGGCACAATTAAACTTAGTAGACTTTGACCCCCAACCTGTGATCATCGAAGAACTCCTCGAACTTGCACTCCAGATGCAGCTACAAAACATATGGATTCTTTTATCTTTGTGGATCACCAAGAACTAACTTGCTTTTCACTAACCAAAACTCCAATCAATTTCCTTGATCTTTAGAATTCTAATGGATAACTGGAACTGTTTGATTTGTTGTTTTGAGAATTTGGGATTTTGATGTTTTGAATGTGTGGTGAATCAATAGATCTTTCAAAATTGTTTTTAATCTTCAATATGTGTTCTATAGCGTAAAAAAATGTTCAGCCACACTTTGGGTCGAAGTATGGGTTGGATATTTATAATTTGGAGTGTTCGGGATAGAATAGGATAGAATAAATTTTCAAGCATCACAAATCAGGTTTTGGCTACACCTTATTGCCGCTTGAGCACCAACCGGAGGCAAATGAACGACGGGCTTTCTATTTTGAGCACTACCTTGGTATGCAGCGAGCGATTAATATTGTTTCTTGATCTTTTTAAACTGTCTTCAACTCTATTTAGGACTCTACCAATCTTAGATGACTTTAACTCCTTTTAGAACTCAGGAACTGACAAGGTGAATAGAAAATTAAAAACATTTTTTTATAAGAGAATATTTAACTTAAGAATACTAAGGGATACAATTGACAAAATGAAATTGGAAAATGATGTTGTTTAGACATACTTTCTTGGGTAACATGAGCTCCAACTATGCGTTTTGAAGAAATTATGTTTGTCGTAATGATATTGGAAAATGATGTTGCTTTGGATAATTTTTAGTGTGGAACGTTCATTTGTTTTGAAAGATCAAATAGTTTTATGTTCTCATATGAGAACATTGAAATCATATTTTTACTTATCAAAAAAGATACTCAAGTTAATGAGAGATTGAAGATCAAAGTGTACTATTAGTAGTTTTGTGTTGAAAGAAAAAAAAAAAGAAAAAGAAAATTATAGTTTGCCTTACACAGGAAAAAGATAAAGTGGTGACTAACTTATATATGACCATATTTTATGAAAATGTACTAATATATAGCATATTCTCTCTACGTGTACTGGCAGAAAGCATAAATCATGGATGCTAACAAACTCAAAAATGTATGATGAGTGTTCTCTCTTTAATTATTCATGATTTCTTCTCCCTCAATTCTTAAATTCTCTTTTAGTTCTTTTTGTAATTACTAAATATAATATTACGTCATACATTTTGAATAGTAAGTGATAAACTAGACTTTTATTGAATTGGTCTTTTAATTTGGGGATGCACAAATTCATTCGAATGCATTGCTATGATACTTGACACAGTGTGGTGTGGTATAGTAAAGAAATTGAAAAGCAAGGTTTGGCGGTGGTGTTCGTTGTTGATAGCTAAGGAAATTGGATTGATCGTTGATTCTTGTATTGATGTTTTCAATGTTTGGTACATATTATTCTTGTTTGTTGATGTCGTCTTTTAAAATCAAACTTAAAAACAATTTTAGAAGAAAAGTGACAGTGAAGACTATTTGTGCTTATTTTACAAGGTCAAGGGAGTTACATGTCAAGAAAGAGAAGATAGAGCGAAAAGTACAAAAGTCTGTATATGTTGGGGACAAAGGCTACAATTTCCTGCCGACATTACTGTACATTTCCTCGTGTTCCTCTAATCCAAGTGTGTATTAAAGTCAACCAATAATCAAAGGTATAATTTACCTTCAATGCTAAAAAATGTATCAAAAGGTCAATGATTGAATGATTATGTGAATAGAGCAAGCCATTGTGATGAAAATGACCAAAATTTCCAATATATATTGTGAAGTCCAAAATATAATGATCAATTCCCAAAATTTGTAATTGAAAATTTTCTAAGTCAAATCAAGTCTTAGTTGAATTGTTTTAGGAGTTTATTGAGTTATAATTAAAGCCAAGGTCGTTAAGGATTGGTAGTACAAGTTTTGAAGGAGTCCAAGATTTCCAAGAAGATCACATATGATCAAGGAAATATAAATAGAAGTCTAAAGATGTCAAAGAGTTGCACAAGTTATACTCAAAATTCTTAGTCAGAACTTGCAACTCATTTTCTAAATAGGAAACATTCTAATTTGAAAAAAATGTTATATAAGAATCATAGCTCTTTGGTCAACTTTCCAATGCAGTTTGAATCATCTCAATCAAATACTGAAATATTGACAACTGCTCAAACGATACTAGCTAACAGATGGTGCTAGCTAGCCACCCACTTGGCGCTTAAGAGACGGGTATACAACTAGAATTTCATTTTGCTTCAAACATTGAATTTTCAATTTGAAGATCCGAATCACTTTCATTGATATCAGGATTCAACCATGTTATTTGATTAATATATTCATCCAAACTTAGATTTGTTGATTGAGTTATAAACCTCCATCTTAAACCACAGATCAAAACATGAGATCATTGATCAAACACCAAACTTACCTTCACTAATTAGCCTTCAAAGTTACTGGAGTTTTAGAAAGAGACGCTTGGAGTTTCGGCACTGTGGAACGAGGTTCCATTGGAAAAATGAGGTTCATTTTTGAAAATCCATAGAAGATAAACAATACCAACTACCAGGAACTTGGGTGAAGAGCACGTAGTCCAGGAAGGCAAACTCATTATAGGAAGAAGGTCAAAGGAGGCAAGACTTAGCTAGGTTTGGATAGCATTGTAAGTTTCATTGTTTATAATGGATTGATAACTAGCAAAGTGTTCAAAGTTTTTTATTCTTTGCAAAGGGTTTTCTCTGTGATCATATTGGTGTTATTTACTTTATGCAATTTACAAACTGTGGTATTCAAATATATGATAAATTGATTTATTTGATCCAATCTTCAACATACAATTAAAAAGTGACATGCTGCTTTAATTGATTATTTCCATACGTTTGGTCTAAATAAATTGATAATCTAATCTTTCAGGTTGTATCAAATCTTAATTGCAATCCGTGATCCAAAAATTATCTAAATGAGTCAATCACATTCTGATGTAGGATCTGAGATAATATGGATATTCATGAGGCTTATATTTAGCTGTACAAGGAGAGCCTCATGCTACATAAGATTAATAGATCAGTTTTTGGAAAACAGAATAAGCTTGAATTAGAGAAAGAGGGCCTTGTAATTAAACTTGAGGATTCCCCCGAAAGATTGAATAAATAAAGGGTTGAGAAAGACTCCTAAAAAATTAAGGTTAAAACTTTTATAAATGATCTTGAAAAATCAAATGTCCAACTTCAATCCTTCTCTAGTAGATCTAAGAATGTTGATAACATGATAGGCCTAAACAAAATAGAAGAGAATAAAGGAGATTTAGATAATAATGAAACAAATTCTCATACTACTTCATCCTCTAACAATAAGGTTTTACCTACTTCAGAGCCTAAGGTTCAAAACTTGAAACTTAGAATTACTCCTAGGCTCATCCCCAAGTGTCACCATTGTGATAAGGAACGACACATAATACCTAAGTTTTGCAAGCTCTTGAGTAGGAAAAAGACCAAGAATGTACGTGTTAAAGGATTGAAATCATCAATACAACATAGATTTCCTCCACCTAAGGTTCAAAGTATGAAACCTAGGATTGCTCCTAAATTTGCTCTTACATGTCATAATTATGGTGCTTTAGATCAACTTAAACATAGTTGTCGTAAGTCCTTGGTTAGGTACAATAATAAAGATTTAACTACTCACATTAATTTCTTGACTGACCAAGTGAGTCACTTGACTAAGTTAATGACTCAATTGACTAAAATTATATCATCATCTAAGAATGTTTGGGTCAAAAAAAGTGAACTCATAGATTAAAGTGATATTTTATTTGAAGTATTGCTTGTTTTACTCTTCATGGTAAGAGCTTTTCTTCACCTGTGATTAGACATTTAATAAATATATTTTCTGCACTGTACATATTCCCTTGAGTAGGTTTTGGCGACATGTTTGAGATTTGGAATGTCTGTCAACTATGTGGTCAATTGACTTTGAATATGGAATGACATCAAACTTGATTGACCTAAGCTCTTTTATATTTCCTATAAAAAAAAAAATATGTTAGTGATTCAAATTTTGAAATATATAAAAAAGTGAAATACATCTTAGCCCCTGTTTGATCCTCGTTAAATTACATTTCATTACATTCTATTTTTCTCTCTCCTACAACCACACAATCTTCCATAAAATAATATTACACGTAAATCGAAAATTTTTCCTTCTTTTTCAACCACTCATTTTTTCAACAAAACATTGTTCCCCCCATTTTCATTACCAAAAATGGGAGTCAAACAGGAGCTTGTACTTTTCTTCGGAACTTATTTGACTCAAGCAATTGAGCTTAAAGGGGTAGAGTCATCAGCTCAAAGCTCATTGTAAGAGTCATTTTAGTTTCTTAATATAAGAGATGGCACATAAGATATAAACAAAAAAAATGAGAAAAGAATATATATATACTTATTGATAGGGGAAGAAAGAAAAGTTAAACAATGAAAAATCAATATGAGCTTTTTATTTAAAAGGTCCTAGTAACACTGGGTTATTTGACTTTGAGACTTTTACAAGAGTTGAGTAACACTTATCACACGTGTAGCTTATAAAATTTACTCCATTTAGATTTAAAATAAGTTAAGTGGGAAAAGTTTACTTTTTTATGAACTGAGCATGCTTAAGCAAATAATAGTTTAAGGTGAAAATCCATGAAAAATAAAAAAATAAAATTAGTCTCAAAATTAGAAATTTTTTATTCTCCTATGTGTTTTAGCATAATCTTTGCATAATTATACGTGTGCACATTTTTTTACTCAATTCTCTCTATGTTTTACATGATTATTACTTGTCTTTCATTTGCTATTCAGACAACAAAGAAGAAGATATGTGTATTTATTTCAAAGAGTTGACTATATGAGTTAGGGAACAAATTTAAAATTTTGAAAATTTTGATTGATTGATGACTTAGGGGGAGTCATTAAATATATTTGCTGGAATTTAATTATTGATATAGTATTGTATTTTGTCTATATTAATACAAAATTCTATGCTATATTTCTAAGTTTAAAATTCATATGATATTGTATGCTTTTGTGTTACACGTATTTTACTATGTTGTTTTATTTAACTTGGGTATATGATTTTGGTTTTGAGAATTTCCTTTTGCATTTCATGTGGTAATATAGTTTCCATATGTTTGAGGAAATAGGTTGACAAGTTGCTGAAGTGTAGTTTGAAAAGTGCCTATTAGGTAGATTGTAGTGGACTTTTGACGTTGAAATAAATGATTTTGTTATGGAATGTCAAAATGGGGAAATTGTTAAGTCTAAGTTATAATTAGCAATTTCCAAATTTATAATTGGCATTTTTTAAAGTCAAAATCAAGTCTTAGTTGAATTGCATTAGAAGTTTATTAAGTTATAATCAATGTCAAAATAATTAAGGATTGATGGTATAGGCCTTGAAGGAGTCCAAGATGTCCAAGAAGATCACATATGATCAAGGGAATACAACTAGAAATCTAAAAAGTGTCAAAGAGCCACACAAGTTATGCTCCAAATTCTTAGTCGCAATTTACAACGCATTTTTCACATATTATTCATTGTAATTTGAAAGTGCTATTCTACAAGAATTGTATCCATTTGAATCAGTTTTCCAATGCACTTTGAATCACCTCAATGTAATATCATGAAAGAAAGTTATGATGAAAATATGGACGACTGTTCAGATGGTACTCGCGGGCCGCCCACTTGGAGCTTGAGCAACGGGTTGACAACTAGAATTTTATTTTGCTTTAGACAATGATTTTTCAATTCCTTTTCATCCCAAACGATCCTATTCTATGAATGTTCAAAAGTGTGTTGAATCATAGATAACATTCTTTTGAAGATCCAAATCACTTTTATTAATTCCAAGATTCAACCACCATGTTATTTGATTCATAGATTTACCCAAACTTAGATTTATTTATCGAGTTGTAAACCTTCATATTAAACCATAGACCAAACATACAAGATTTTTGATCAAACAACAAACCTACCTTCGTCAATTAGTCTTAAGAGTTATTGACATTTGGGAAGAGGCGTTTGAAGTTCCAGCATTTCGGAATGAGGTTTCATTGGAAGAATGAGATTCGTTCTTGGAGATCCACAGAAAATAAACAATACCAGGGGTCAGAAGTTGGTGTGAGGTGCACACGGTCCAGCAGACCAAGGTGATTACAGGAAGAAGGTCAGGGGGACTAAGAGTTAGTTGGGGTCTAAACCATACTGTAAGTCTGATCATTTATAGTGAATTGTTGATGGGGAAAGTGCCTAGAATTTCTTATCCTTTGTGAAGGATTTTCTTCGTGTTCATATTGGCGTTATTTATTTTACGCAATTTACAAGCTTTGGTGTTCAAGCATATGATAAATTAATCTATTTGATCTAATCATCTAGAAATAATTAAATTGTCACTTGTTGTTTTTTATTGATTATTTCAGCATGTTACATTTAGATAAATAAATAATCTAACTTTCATAGATCCTTGAAAATTATTGCCTATTTCATAATTGAAAGATGCTCACAAATTTCATAACATGTTACATTACGTTCCTTAAAACTCCAAAAACTCGATACCAAGATATATTGAAATCTAGCCACCCGTGTTTACTTAATTTCATCTTGTAATATCAAATTTAAGTTCATAAATGATGTACAAATTTTTATTTGATTGCTATAATACAAAAATATTGATATCATAAGTAGTTATTTTTTTTAAGAACGGTACAGGAAATTAGATATGATGTGATCCACGAAAGGCAACAAACTTATAAAGGTCCGATTCAACTTGAATAAGAACCAAAGACAAGATTAAGAGTTACGGGGGATCAAGGGGGCCATGGAATGAATTGTCCAATGTGTGGAGGGCAAGGGTTTGAGTGTAACAAGCCAAATAATAACTTAAATGTTGGTCACGAAGGTAGAATCATGTTTAGTGCATTGGATTCAAGTTCTGGATGATATATGGAAAAACGAGTAGCGTGAATTAAAATGAGCATAACTCTCAACTCGAGTGTCAAATTTTTGCCCATGAGTACAATTCGTGATCTTCATGAAATTTTGCACATGAAAAGAAAGGAGATGAAATTTAAGCTATGCGACTGCATAGCATATTCCTGAAACAAAACTGAAGGCTGAAAGTTGTTCTATGCGACCGTATAGTTCATTCTTGGGACAAGATTTTCCTTTTTCAGAGAGAGTTTTATTTTGTTTAGAATTTGTCATTTTGGGTAACTTTTCATACTTTAGACTTTTAATTCCGTTTTTAAGTTTATTCTAGGGTTAGTATAAATATGATTTACTACTTTCATTGTAAATTTAACTTTGTTCTTCATTGAACAATTATCGAACTTATCAAGAATCGAATTCTAGTGGCGTTCAAAATTTTTGGTGAGATTCTTTAATCTTGTGATCAAGAGGGACATATATCAATTGTGTTGGTTGCTTGGTTGTTTTTGAGTGAAATCCAAAACCTTAATTTAATTGGCTTTTTTGGTTTGGTTTAATCTAGTTGTGGGTTTCATAGTCATCGTTGCTACATGGGTACACATCAGTTGGTATCAGAGCTTGAGCTTCAAAAATCAAAGTTATATCCTTTAATTTTTGTTTGAGTCTTCTGATTTCACTTTCCCTTGTTTTTCTTTGTTCTTAGTGTTCTTCATTGTTTTTCAGTCTTTGATCCGTAAAGGTACTGTCAAAATTTTAAAAGTTTTTTTTGGGATAATTTAGCATCTAAATCAACTTTTGTTTGTTTTACTGGTACCGTAGTCAGATTTTCTACCAAATGGCATAAAAAAAAGTCAAAAAATTCAAAATTCAAAAAAAAAAAAATCGGGAGAGTCAAAAATTCAATTTTTTATTATTATTTTCATTATTATTATTGTGTGATTTACTAACAGCATCCTAAAATTTGTTTGAGTAAAAAATCTGTTCTGTTAGAGCCATCCCAAAATTCAAGAATCACTTTCTTGAATTTCCATAGTCCCATTCAAAATTTTCATCTAAATTCCTTTGAGTCTTTAAAAGTAACAAATTCTCATTCATGTGCGGTTTGCGGTTTGAATTCTACACGAATAATTCCTTGCTAAATTCGAAACTGTTCTTTGAAGCACTGGGATAGAAGCATTGAGTGGAAAAAAAGTAGAGTGGTGAGACTAATTGAGGGTAAAAGCCGAATTGAGTGATACACAAGTCAACATTACGACGGTTTGAGAGGTTGTTTCGGGAAATGAGAGATAGACTGGATAGGCTCGATGCAACGATTACTGATATTCATAGGGGGCAGCGTGTAGAAGTGCCTAATGCAATGAGGGTGGGTAGAAAGGATCCGTTCATGATGAATTTGGAGACTGCAGTGATATAGATAAGGATGTTTTAGTTGAGGCTGAAATATGGAGAATGAGGGATAGAGGAGCTAGGCTTGAAAGGTGATATAGAGATCTTGTTGGTGATGGTGTTTGATTTTTGATGGAGGTTGTTGCACTAACATTTTTAGCACTACGCTTGTCGAGAAATTAGGATTGATTACAACAAAAATCTAAACCTTATAAGTTGCCGTGGTTAAATAAATCTGGAGAGGTTAGGGTATGTGCCTGTGTTGATAGGTTAGATAAATCTGAAGTGTTGTGTGATGTAACTCCTATACATGCTTAGCACATCTTGTTAGAAGGCCATGGCGGTATGATAGGAAGGCAAAATATGATGGAATGAAATATACGACAGCTTTACTAAGGACGAGAAACCTGTTACTCTTATGTCGCTAACACCACAACAAGCATATAAAGATCAACTCAAAGTTAAAAATAAGAAAGAGAAAAGAATGTGAGAAAAGGGTGAGATGGATCTTCCACAGCAAGAGAGCAAGAGAGAAAATAGTGAGGTGGCTACCTATTAGGAAAAAAGAGTAGAGCAACAAAGGAGTGAAGAAGACAATAGAAAGGTAGCTAAAAAAATAGTGGAGCCGTTAGATGGAAAAGAAAAAGAGTTTTTAGATAGAAAAGAAAAGTCATAAGTGAGCTTACGTAAAAAGGAGCATGAGTTTGAGAGGCTTTAGTGAGAACTAACAATTCCTTCCCTAGTTTATCTATTTCTTTCTTACAAGATTGTGAAGACTTGGTCCATGAGAACAAGCCAATTGGAATACCACCCAATCTAGGCTTTGAGCATCAATTTGTGGATGCAACTAACCAACCCACCCTATTTTGGATATCTCTTTATCGCATGTGGTTGACTATGTGATCCTTACGAAGACAATGGAACTTCAAATGCAATGGAAGGGCTTCATATACAAGAGGTGGAAGGCTAGGACTTGGAGGATGCACGATGACTCACCAATGGTAAGGTATCATCATTTTATACATAGGATAGACAATGGAATAGCAAGCAGGGGTAGTTTTTGAACTTACTACTACACATAGATTAGATAACATACTTGATGACTTGGATGAGACGTATGTGTTTTGTAAACTAGATTTTAAGATTGGCTGTGGAATATATGCGTGGTTAATAAGGTCTTTTCAACTCATTAATCTACCTAACATTTTCATGGGATCGAACAAACGTTTATTGCGTCCATCTATAGGAAAGTTCTTACTAGTTTATTATAATCAAATGTATTGCAAGGGATTTAATATGCATGTCAAATTGATAGGTTGCATGTTACATGATGATATTCTAATATGTTGCAAGAAATCAACTCAGCATGATAGGCGATTGGTATACTATGATGGTGATTTAAGGAATGAGAGTTTATATTTCAATCCTAAAGTCCTTGAATGTTTTGGGTCGAGTTTAAGTTTGCCTGATAAGTACTTGAGATACCTCAATCGTAATTTACAAAACTACGTGAGGAAAATTGGATTGACGGAGTTAGGAACTAATTTGATATCTTCTACTATTACTATTTCACATTATGATATGGTGTTTGGTTTTAATCCGCTAACTTTGTTTAACTCCTTTAACTGTAGGTGTAAGTGGTAGCTTAATTGAGAAATGGGAGATTGTTCTTCAAGCATCTCGAATTGGCTAAAGTAAGCAGTCGAGGTATGTATACTTTGATCCAGGTGATGGTTATTGGGTGTACATCCGAAAGAGGTAGATATGAACTCAATGGAAATCCAAACTACACCCTAGAGGTGATGGACCATTTCAAGTTCTTGTCATGATTGGAAATAAGGGCTATAATTTGGGCATTCAAGGTACAAATTCGAAGTCAAATCCTTTTGAAGAAAGAGGGGATGATGTGATCCAAGTAAGGCAACAAACTTATAAAGATCCAACTCAACTTGAAGAAGAACCAAAGATAAGATTAAGAGTTAAAGAAGAAAGATCAAGAATTACGGGGGACATGGAATGAGTTCTTCAGGGTACGGAAGGCAAGGGCTTGAGTGTAACAAGCCAAATAAAAACTTACATGTTGCTCATGAAGACAAAATCATATTTGGTGAATTGGACTCAAGTTTTGGATGATATATGAAAAACTAGTAGTGTGGATTAAATTGGACATAACTTTCAACTCGGGTGTTAGATTTTCGCCCATGACAGAATTGTCACGAAATTCTGCCCATGAAATGAGAGGAGATGAAATTTAAGCTATGGGATCGCATGGCTTAAAAGGCATTCGACCGCATAGCATATTCCCAAAACAAAACTGAAGGCTGAAAGCTGTTCTATGCAACCGCCTCTAAATGAACTATGCGACCACATAGTTCATTTTTGGGACACGATTTTCTTTTTTTCACGAGAGTTTTATTTCATCTAGAATTCGTCATTTTTGGTAACTTTTCATATTTTAGGACTTTTAATTTCGTTTTAACTTTATTCTATGGTTAGTATAAATAGGATTTACTACTTTCATTGTAACTTTAACTTTGATAAATTAATGAATATTTGAGAGATTTTCTTGAGAGGCAGTTTGCTTCGAATCCTTTGTTCTTCGTTGAACAATTATCGAACTTAACAAGAATTGAATTCTTGTTAAGTTCAAAATTCCTGGTGAGATTCTTTAATCTTGTAATCAAGAGGTTATCATATCAATTGTGTTTCTTGCTTGGTTCATTGTTTTTGGGTCGAATTGAAAACCTTGATTTCATTGGCTTTCTTGGGTTTGATTTCAATTTAGTTGTGAATTTCATAACCATCATTGCTACATGGATTCACATCATAAGTAGATACAATCTTGAATGGATGCAACTTTTCTTGGTCAGTAGTACACTTGCTTTGGTGTCAAAAAAAGAAAAAAAGAATTGTAACTAGTCATGGTTCTGCAATCTAGTTGAATATTTAGGTCAACCATCAATCAAAATTATTATTAGCATTTCAATTAAAAAAGAAAATGTTTTAATAATGTAAAAAACAAGATCTAACAATGATAACTATATTCAAAATCCTTCAAAGTTGACAAAAAATTCAATTCAAATTTAAGAATGCTTATTTATATAAAACAAAACATATTATAGATGATTTCATGTGAATTTAGTTTTCTTTTCTTGTCGTTTGGGTCTTTTCAGAATGCATGATAGAATTTGGATTTTAAAGTCAACCAATCATCAAAATTAAAATTGTCACTTCATTGCTAATAGAAAGTCCAAAAGTTCTAATGATTGAGGGTCTACTCTTCGTAATCTAGAAAACAAGAACTGATGAAGTGAACAGAAAATTTAGATTTAAATTCACTAGTCTCTGTAAAAGACAAATGATGATGTTTCATGTGAGTTCTCTTTTCTTCTCTTAGTCATTGTTTTATTAGTAGATAAAAATAAAATAAAAATTCAAAAAATTAAAATTAAAATTGAACTGAGATTAGAAAATTATTGTCACGGAATAAGATCAGCCTCTAGCTATTATAAAATTGTTTTCGTGTACTAATGACATTAAGTTCAAACATGTCGTAGAAATTTTAGTATCATTGCTAGAACATGAAAATAATGAATTTTGCAGCAACCAACTTTTTATTTATGAACATATAAGAAACAAAAGGTGGTGGAATAGTGAGGCCTTTGAGTTCCACTGAAGACAATTTTTGGTTAAAGCTTTAAATAATCGATGTTAAGTAGAAAATGAAATTGTTAATTGTTTCAGGTGCTAGTGAGGCAGAGTCGAATGGAGAGGACCCAGAAGCAAATTGGCTTGTAAAAATTGGAAAATTTAATACCCAGTTATGGATTGATTTCTAGTTCTGGCAAGCAGCACATAGATGAGACAATTCTTGAGAGCTATCCAATTCAATCTGTAAAGATTTTTACTATTGTGTACCTTGTTCTATTTTAGGTCAAAGATGGACTTGTCTTCCAAGATATGGCCTCCCTTCATTTGACAGCAATTGAAGATGCCGATTACAAGGAAGACAAGATTGAATGTGAGCTTAATCTCTTTTACACATAGCTAAATTGTCATGTTATGATATTAAACTTTCACTTTCATGCATGCAGTAGCGTTCAAATTCTTTGACTGGTTTCTGCTGGTGCCATTTGTGGGGTCAGTTTTGGTGTTGCGTAATAATTTTACTTGTTCTAAATTATCTTGTTCTTTTTGTTTTTTTGATAATTACAGTTTGGAACAATGTGTATGGATTTGACATGAGCTGCATTAGGAAGCAAGCCTTATCGAAACCTCTTGTTGACATTGTGGAGCAGAAACAGATTGTTACAAACTGCCAGTTGTCAAGGTTGGAATTTCCACTTTTCTATTTTGTCAAGTCTAACTTATGAGTTTTTGACTCTTAACGGCACACTGCAATCAACATTCTAGTTTCTTAAACTAGTTCTACTTTCTAATTTTACAGACAATGGATATCTCTAAGATGGCTCCAGAGGATGCTTCCTTCACTGTACCTTTTAAGATCGTGGTAGAACGTGATGACTATATCCATGCTATTGTTGCTTATTTTGATGTTTCTTTTACGAAATGTCATAAGTTGATAGAATTCTCTACAGGTTTGCTATTCTATCCTTGACTTTATTTGCTATTCCTAGCATTTTTCGGAATCTTAGGCCTTGTTCTCTTTGCCGTTTTCGGGCCGTTTTCTGTTTTCGATTTTTCAAAAAGGTGAAAACGTGTTCTCTTTCCCGTTTTCGAAAACGAAAAAAAAAATTTGTGAAGAAAACACAAAACGACTTTTTTGCCGTTTTGGGCGTTTTCAGTGTAAAACTTGAAAAAATTGAAAATGCGGAAAACACCATTTTTTTTTTTTTGAGGAGGTGGTGTGGTGATTCTCAAAATTTCAAAAAAAAATTAAAAATTAATTTTTTTTTCGTGTTTTGAGGTAGTGTTGTGGTGATTCTCAAAATTTAAAAAAAAAAATTCATTTTTTTTGTTTTGAGAAACTAACAAAAAGAATGCATTTTCAATAATTTCAAAACAAACACTCAAAATACAAAACTCAAAATGAATTCAAAACTCAAAAACACAAAACTGAAATACAAAGAGAACACCCCCTTAGTTACCTTGAATCTCTCTCAAGACATGATTAAAACTGGCTCAAATCATGCACTGATAACTATTTTAAAGACTGAATTCTTGCTACATTCCCATTTCTAAATATGACTAATAAAATATGCAGGGCCTAAATCCCGTGCTACTCACTGGAAACAAACAGTTCTCTACGTGGAAGATGTGCTGATTATTTGCCAAGGGGAGACGGTCATAGGGACCAAGACTGTTGCACCTAACAAAAAGAATCCTCGGGATGTGGATATAATGCTCAAGTATTCTCTAAATGGTCGACATTGCCAAGTCTCACGAACACAATATTACAGAATGGTCTAATCTCCCGGTGCTTGACAATATATATGGATTGTGTGAAGTCAAATATCTTTATCCTACTTGGGAGGAGAAGAAATGAGAATTCTTCCACTTGCTGCTGATTATGGTCTAAAGCAGCATATAGATTTTCAAAAAATGAAGCAAGTTCGTATATCTTCAATTAACATGAACATTGACATTCAAATTTTACGAAATTAAATTTATATATTGAAATTATTGTTTGTCCAATGATGTGTTTCTTTTGACACTGCTTCATTGAATATATGCTCTTGTTTGATTCTCATTATTTTCAAAATACGTTTTCCTCTTTTCCTTTTAATTACTTATTTTTTTAATAAATTAATATTACGTGTAAATTTAAAACTTTTCTTTATTTTTTAATCAATCTACTGTTTTAAAATGCATTCTTACAATAAAAATGGGGCTTAAACAAATTCATGTAGTTAGGTTTAAATTTAGTCACACAATTAATTTGTTCCAAAAAGCTTAAGAACATATTTTGTTAAAGTTGGTATACTGTTTATCTTAGTTACTAATTTCTGCTACGATTTGTGATAGAGAAAACAAAATAACTAATTTGGTACAACATATATAACTGAGCGAACTTTGTACAAATTATATATTTGTTCGAAGGAGAAAGATAGTTACATTTCCTTTTATTATTGTAAATAGCAATGGACTGACTTTCGTCATTTGACTCTTCTTGAAAAGAAGATTCCCCACTATGAGGGAAGTGACTCGGGGGAAGGCAGCAAATGTTCATCTACGTTTAGGTGGGCGAAAGTCCTTGCATCCTCGGTTGTTTAGAAAAAGGAATGTGATATAAAGAATGACTATGGATAGTTGCACGAACTTATTAATAAGAGAATTCTGTCGATTAGTCTTTCGTTCCACCTCTTCTTATCTAATGTTTAGGGTGCGATTTTTGGTAAGGTATTTTTCTAAAAATACATTTTTGAAAGCAATGATAAATTTATAATATAAAACTCAAAATGCATTTTCGACATATGAGTGTTTTGGATGAAAATTCTAAAAACGCTTAAAGCATGAAAAATATGCGTTTGGATAAAATTTTAGCAAATTGTGACATTTAAAATATAAAATTTTAACAAATAAAAATACTCAAGAAAAAATTCAAAAAATAAAAATTGATAATATCTGAAAAAGAAAAAAAACCTAAAATTTTAAAAATATAAAAATAAAACAATTTATATAAACTAAGATACAAATATTTTCAGTCCATGTCCTTAATTTTTATTTTTATTTCTTACATTTTGAATTCAATTTACTACTTGTTTTTATTTTACTTTTGTAGCAAGACATAATTTTGTAAGATTCACCAACTTTAAAATGCATATGCTTGATTACATATTAACATAAAACTATTCTATTTTAATAGAATAATCAAATTTTATGGAATAAAATGTCATAAAATAATTTTCAAAATTTTAAACCAAACGTGATTTCTATTTTTTTGTCTTGAGAAATAATTTTCAAAATGACAAATTAAATATATTTTTTAGTAATTTTAAAACAGACTATCAAAAGACAAAAACTGAAAATGAACTAAAAACTAAATACTGATGCACAAACCAAATGGGCCCTTAGTTTATTTATTTATTTATCTATTCTATTGGTTGTTTCTTGTTGCAAGTGAATATAATGAAAAGATTCGAAGATAACATATAATGATAGTGTAATTGACGCAAAGTTTCCTTGACCTTTGTTTCTATTGTGGAAATACCCCTTATTTTTCATTTAGGTGGAAAACGCCCGAGATGGCTAAAACCTTGTGAAGATCCCCTACCTTCCAAGCCCATTAGCTTAGGCTTTAAATCCACTTATGGAGGTTAAAATGAATAATTTCTGAAAGAGCAGTACAATCTTTTCCCCTCACTCTACATGAAAAGGTTATTCAATTTTTATAGTAATCCATTTTCTCTGAAGACTTCCATCGAGCCTCGTCCCTGCAAATGTGGGGTGAAAATTCAGCAGAACTTTGTGGACTCATGACAACTCAGAAAGAAGGCTCTTGACATGCACACAATGTTTGGTAATTGAAACCCAATCCTCATTCCTTTAATCATTTTGCCACATGTTTTCTACAATGTGATTTATACCACAAATGTATGGTATCAAGTGTTGTAATATAGTAATAGAGTTATAGTGTCGAACCTATAGTGATTGTAATTCAATTTCTACCAAGTACTATAATTATGTAGCTCTTATTTTATCTAGATAAATGAAATTTGGAATCAATGGTTTTAACTAAATTAGTACGATGAATGGGCTCAACAATCAATGACAAGTTAGAAGAATAATCAAGATGAGAAAGTCTAGGGTTGTGATTTCACCTAAATATCAAGTATAATTCTCAATTATATAATTGTTTTTAATCAATTTTTCAATGTTCATAAGCAAGAATTCAAATATATTCATATCCATTCTCTCAAGTGCCAGCTAGAAATTAAGCCTAGATTTCAATTTCAATATCTCCATTCCAAATTAAAATCAAGAATTTATCAAGTTTATGGTTCTTCTATGGAGTAAGCTACATAGATCATATACTTTCTCTCGAAACCCATAAAATCTACGTTGTGTTAACTTTATGATCGTGGTTAAATTTCCCTCTCTCTAGTGGCAAAATTGACTTGCATCTGTTCTTATATCGAGTAAGCTACATAGATCATATACTTTCTCTCGAAACCCATAAAATCTACATTGTGTTAATTTTATGATCATGGTCAAATTTCCCTCTCTCTAGTGGCAAAATTGACTTGTATCTGTTCATTCAATTCGTGGCTATTTAATTGAAAAAAATTAAAACCATAACACAAATAAATGGAATGGAAAATTTCATAGTAAAAACTAAAATAAATTCAAATCATACTCTCAAATTTTGGTTAATCAAACCCTGGAAGAATAGTTTAGTTCATGATAGGAAACATGAAACTATACAATTCAAAATATAGAAGAGAATAGAAAAAACTTGTTTTTGGGTAAATCTTCAATCTTCTTCTTTGATGTTGTTCTTGCCTCTTTTTGATTTTTTCAATCTTGTCCCTTTTTACCTAGTTGAATCTCTCCTAATTGTGGTATATAAGTTTGTATTTATAGTTTTTGAAGTTTTGAAGGAATTAGGATTGAATTGAGTCAAGAAAAGAGTCCAAACACATTATAAACACTTTTCTGTAGAGGTGCTGCAGCACCACAAATTCTGTTGATTTGCAGCAAGATGGGCACTGCGTCGCCCACTTTGGGTGAAATGACAGTTTGTACAACCTTCAACATTTTTATCGTAACTTTTTCATCTGATATTCGATTGGGGCAATTCAAGATGAGTTGAAAAGATAACTTAAAGGGCTACAACTTTGCTTCAGATATCATATCCAATTTGATCGTTTGCTATGTCAAAAATGGGTCTCAATATGAGGCTAAAAACCAATGCATAACTTTTTTTGGTTGGAAATTGATGTGATCATACTTTGATTATATTTCACCCCTTTGACATTTTTCTTTATTCAATTAACTCTAAGCACTCTTGAATCTTCATCGTGAGGCCCAACACAACTTTTGAGTATTCGCACTTAATTCCTGAACTTTTGATCTTTTACAGCTTACACATTTTCTCCAATTTTAGCAAATTTTGTTAATTTCCTTCAATCTCATCAACATGTGTCACAACATCAAAAAACACATTAAAATGCTCTAAAACTCATAGGAGTTAGCTAAATATCAAGTTTAGATGGTATCTAAAGTATGAGTGATACACTCATCAAATTTCCATTTTAATTTCTGCCACAATTTTTTTTTATATTTTTTATTGTTTTTGGTTTCATAGCAAAGTGGATGTTGTGAGTTCTTCACATGGTGGGGCCCAACTATTCTTCGTAAATCTGTCGAGACAATGTTTGGCTTGTTAAGATCCAAGAATGCACACGAACAACAACTCTTGGAATTGCATAGACATAATAATGCTTTTGAATTTAGGAGCTGGGTTTTTTGTTTTTTATGTAGATTTGTTGTGATGTGGCTTTTTTGGTGGAAATTAGTGCTTTTGTATTTTACGTTTCTTTTTTTTTTTGTTTTTGTATTTTTGATTTTTGTTATTAACAGATGTTACTAAATGTTGTTATTTAGTATTGTTCTAATATATTTGATTTCCTATGTAGTGCTGTGTAATGAAATGTTCTTACCATCTAGACTTCCAATTTTATGCTTTTATTTTATTTTCTCAGTAATTGATCATGTGTAATGGGCAAGAAAAATTGCACGATTTTTAGTCAAATGTTTTGGTGAAATACCCGTTTGAAAATGATAAAGTTAACGAAAATCAACCCTAAAACTATGAAACTTTACGCTATTACCTTGGATATGGAAAACGTTGCGCAAAACAACCCTGGAAATGATAAAGTTTGTACAAAATTCCCCGAAAATAATAAAGTTTACACAAAACAACCTAGAAATATTCATCGATATCGCACGTAAAGGTTTTCTCGAACAGTCACCACGTCTCCTCTACATTTTCATATAAATATTCACAAATATCATAATTCAATTCACCACATTCACCATCACACTACCAGGACATAGCATCTTTCACTAGCATATTCACCCATCTCCTCATCCTTATTCTCATTCTGCACACTAATCCTGAGATCATCAATTATGGGTTCTTCATATGGTTCTTTTGGTAGAACATTTGTGTGGTTGAAAATGAGTGTTGTAACGCCCTGACCCCTAGTGGACCGGAACGCTACTTACTTTACTTAGCATAACCGGTGGTTTAGTAACAAGTGTATACGTTTTAGCGGAAGCTTACATCTTCGGATAATAATTTAAATAACAATACTTCAAATACTTTAAACAAAAACACTGAAACATTTTTCAAAACAACAAAATGTAATTTATTTAAAGAAAACATAACTTGTTCTCGCATTCTGCGTTATTCAAAACTTTAAAGAAATAATATTGAAAAATATTTCATAAAAATAAATCCAAATTACTTATTCACCAGATTTCCATGGGCTCGTTGCATCACTCTCCATCTTCTCCTCCATCCATGCCCGAGGTAGAATTCCTTCAATCTGTAGAGATGGGATTAAACCCGTGAGTTGAAAAATTCAATAGGTGTCATAGGTGCATTCATGATCAAGCTATACATTTCAAAACATTAACCTTATAACTTTTCATACATGCCATACTTGAAGGCACCATTTGAGATATGAACATTTCTTCAACATAGATGGGAATGCCGTACCGGAGTACCATCTGACATACAACCATTAACATAGAGGGATATACCGTACCGAAGTACCGTTTGACATACAAACATTAACATGAATCGAAACTTATAACTTAACACGATTAAATACATTGCACTTCTACCTACCTTGATTGATGCTTTTGAAACTTTGAAAATTTGGATTGAAAACTTCGATGAAACTTGGACGTAGAAACTTGGATTGGAAAACATTTCATAAAACTTGGATTGAAAACTTCGAGAAAATGAGTAAAATGAGATCTCTATTTATAGGTAAATATCCCATAACTTAAAACAAATGAAGGGTCAAATTTCATTTAAGAGATAAAACATGGGTGCCATTTAAGTTTGAGGTTAAATGTTTCAATTTAGTGAGGTTTTTATTGCCAAAAACGTGGGTGGCCTTTTGAGGAAATTATTGATGAAAATAAATATTTAAATTCTAGACAAAAACGAGAATTTTCATTTCAAACAGTTTCGGTCGACTGGTTATAGTCCGGTTGACACTGTATAGCTTTCAGTATTTCTATCATAACTTCTTCTCTCGATATCCGATTGAGGTAATTCAAAGTACGTTGGAAAGCTAACTCAAAGAGCTACAACTTTTATTTCGATATCATTTTCCAAATCGAATGTTTCCTATGTCAGAAATGGGTCTCAAATGAGACTAAAAATCTGAAGTATACTTTAGTCATTCAATATTCATGTCTTAGTGCCACTAAGGTGTCTAGAATTATTTGGGATTCTACATCCTCCACACTTTAATTAAAATTTCATCCTTGAAATTTACCTTCTGATTGGGCGAATAGTGTTGGATGCTTGTCTTTGGCTTCTTCTTCTTTTTCCCAAGTAGCTTCTTCTACGCCGTGATGATTCCACTGTATCTTAACTAGCTGAATCTCTTTATTCCTTAGTTTATGCAATTTTCGATCCAATATCTAGATCGGTAGTTCCTCGTACGACAAATCTTTCTGTACCTCTAAGGTTTGATAACTCACTACATGATTAGGATCATGTACATACTTCTTTATCATCGATATATGGAACACATTGTGCACTGTCGATAATTCAGGTGGCAAAGCTAGTCGGTAAGCCACATTTCCAACTCTATCAAGTATCTTGAAAGGTCTGATATACCGAGGTCGTAGCTTGCCTTTCTTTCCAAATCTAAGTACACCTTTCATCGGTGCTACTTTCAAAAACACTTTATCCCCAACTTGGAATTCTAAATCCTTCCTCCTTGTATCTGCATAGCTCTTTTGTCGATCCTATACTGCCTTTATTCTTGCACGGATCTTATCGATTACCTCGACCTTCCTTTCAACTATTTCTGGTCCCAAAACTCTCTTCTCTCCGACTTCATCCCAATGAACAGGGGATCTACATATTCTATCATAGAGAGTTTCGTATGGTGACATTCCAATAGTTGCTTGGAAACTGTTATTATAAGCGAACTTTGCTAGAGGTAAGTATGACTCCCAATTACGTCCTAGATCCAAAACACATGTTCTCAGCATGTCTTCCAAAGTTTGGATGGTCCTTTCAGACTGACCATTGGACTGATGGGATTTGCTATACTAAAATTCAGTTTCATTCCCATAGCTCCTTGTAGACCTTTCCAAAATTTGGAAGTGAACCTTGAGTCTCTGTCAGACACAATGGATACAGGTACACCGTGTAATCTCACAACCTCTTTAATGTACAACTGTGCCAATTGGTTTAAACTGAATGTCATTTTTACTAGAAGAAAATGAGCTGACTTCGTTAGTCGATCCACTACTACCCATATAGCATTATTTCCTCTTGCTGACTTCAGGAATCCAACCACAAAGTCCATCGTGATATTTTCCCATTTCCATTCAGGTATATCTAGTGGATTTAACAATCGAAGCCTTAACCTATTAACATACTATGCACTTTTGCACGTACAGCCCTATACTTTTTTCATATTTCTCCACCAAAATGTATCTCGAAGATCTCAATACATTTTCGTACCACCGGGATGTGCGGTGTACGGGGTGGAATGAGTTTCTTTCAATATCTCGTTTCTCAAGGCTTCATTCCTAGGCACACAAATTCTTCCTCTAAATATTAGTGCCTGATCCTCAGCTACTCCAAAGTCATTTTTCTTATCGGTACCAACTTCATTCTTAATCTTCTGCAAAAATGAGTCTTTATTTTGTGCTTCTATAATTCGATCTCTAAGAGTAGGTCGAATTATTAAAGTTGCTAGACGAGCAGTGACTTGTCCTCGTGTGGTAACCACTTCGATCTGCAACTTTTCCAAGTCCTTGGCTAACTCCACTTGAGAGTTGGGTAGTGACGTCAATTGTCGCATTGATTTTCTACTTAGAGCGTCGGCCACAACATTAGCCTTACCTGGATGGTAGTGAATAGTGTAGTCGTAATCGTTCACCAATTCCAACCATCGTCTTTGTCGCATATTCAATTCCTTCTATGTGAAGAAATATTTGAGACTTTTGTGATCTGTGTAGATATCACACTTCCGTCCATACAAGTAGTGTCGCCATATCTTCAAAGCGTGTACTACCGCTGCAAGTTCTAAATCATGCATTAGGTAGTTCTGCTCATATTTTTTCAATTGTCTTGAAGCATAGGCTATCATTTTCCCATTCTGCATTAGTACACATCCCAATCCTCGCTTGGATACGTTGCTATTTATAACAAACCCTTCCGTACCTTCAGATATTGTTAACACAGGTGCTGATATCAACTTCTGCTTAAGTTCTTGGAAACTTTGTTCGCATTTTTTCGTCCATTGGAATTTTACTCCCTTCCATATAAGCTGCGTCATTGGTCCAGCTACTTTGGAGAATCCTTCTATGAATCTCCTATAATATCCAACCAATCCTAGAAAACTCCATACTTCGCCAGCATTTGTTGGTGCTTTCCAATTGGTTACTGCTTCTACTTTTGCTGGATCTACTTGAATCCTTGCGCAGTAATTACATGTCTAAGAAATCCAACTCGTTCAAGCCAAAACTCGCACTTCTTGAATTTGGCATACAGCTTCTCCTTGCGTTATTCTCTAAGTCTATTCTCAAGTGCTCTTCATGTTGTTCCTTACTCTTGGAATGTATCAGAATATCATCGATGAAAACTATGACAAATTTATCCAAGTATTGATGAAACACTCGATTCATCAGGTCTATGAACATTGCAGGTGCATTGGTTAGTCCAAACAACATCATCATAAACTCGTAGTGTCCATATTGAGTTCTAAAAGCTGTCTTAGGTATATCCTTTGTCTCTACTTTCAGTTGATGGTATCCCGATCGTAAGTCAATCTTGAAAAATACCTTAGCTCCTTTTAGTTGATCTAATAGATTCTCGATCCTCGGGAGTGGGTACTTATTCTTGATGGTTAATTGATTTATCTCCCTATAATCGATGCACATCCTCATGCTTCCATCTTTCTTTTTTACAAACAACACCGACGCACCCCATGGAGATACGCTTGGTAGTATGAAGCCCATATCTAGGAGTTCTTGCAACTGCTTCTCTAATTCTTGTAGTTCCTTTGGGGCCATTCAGTATGGGGCCTTAGATACTGGTGCCGTCCTGGGAATTAGGTCTATGGTGAATTCCACTTGTCTATTGGGTGGAATACCATATAGATCTTCTGGAAACACATCTACGAATTCCCGTACTACTGGTACATCTTCAACCCTCATCGTCTCTTGTTTCCCTCCTGAGATACTTACTAGATATCCTTGACATGTTTCTTTTCTCACCATCTTCTCAGCTTGTAAAGTCGATACTAGTCGAATAAGGGGTTTTGTCTTCATTCCAAGGAACAAAAATGGTTCCTCTCCTGGTTTCTGAAATGATACTTTCATTTCCTTACATCGGATGGTAGCGTAATTACAACCTAACCAATCCATGCCTAGTATTACATCAAAATCCTTCATTTCTATCATGTATAGGTTCACTTCCATTGGTTTTCCCTCAACTTCGATAATTACTGATTTGGCTATTCTATCAGTATTCAAAGGGTTGCCCGAAGGAATACTAACTTCTAATGTACCTTCCGACTTATCACAGGTAATACTAGATTTAGCCATAAAAGTTGATGAAGCAAAGGAGTGTGTAGCTCCTGAATCAAACAATACATAAGTATATGTATTGGCTATCAGTAGAGTACCTGCTATGACATTAGAGTTTTCCTCTGCATCCTGTTGAGTCAATACAAAAACTCGTGCTTTCTCTTTCTGGTTCTGGTCGCTGTTATCATCCTTCTTCTGGGTATGTATGGGACAATCCTAATGATATGTTCTGGCTTGCCACATCGGAAACAGACATTTTTCCCTTGTAAGCATTCGTCACGATGTGTCCTTCCACACTTAGAACATGACGCAATAACAAGCACAATGCTTTTGCTGGCATTGGCTCCGCCATTAGCTTTCTTGTTCTGCCACTTGCCTTTTCCCTTGTCCTGGGCATTCCATTTCCTCTTTCCCACGTTACCATTGTCCGGTTGATTGAACAGCTGACCATGTTGTTCGGCGCTAGTCTTCTGGTACCAAATAGCATGAGCTCTTTCCAGCATTTCAGGGTATGTGGTGAAGCAATGGAACATAAGTATCATGCTTATATCCGAGTTCAGCCCTTGTTCAAACTTCGTACCTTCTTATCTTCCGTATCCACCAGATGTGGAGTATACCTTAAAAGTTGATCAAACTTCCTCTCATACTCAGTCAGGGACATAGTCTTTTGCTTGAGTTGGAGGAATTCACTTTCTTTTTGATCCCTCAAGGACTGGGGAAAGTACTTGTCCATTACTTCCCCTTTGAATTGCTCCGAAGTCAATTCTGCTTGTTGCTCAGGGGTCTTTGTCCTTGACATTGAGTCCCACCAGTGACTTACATCACCGAAGAACATGAACTCTGCACACTGGACTTTCTAAGAGTCCGTACACCCTATCAATCGGAATATACGCTCCAACTTGCGAAGTCACTCCTAGGCTGCAAGTGGATCAGCTGGTCCATTGAAGGTAGGGGACTTGTGCCTTCGAAATTGCTCGACCACTGAAGCATGGTTTGGAACATTAGGAGCTAGTGGTAGGGGTTGAGCTTGGCTCGGGTTTTGCCTGCCTATGTCTTGAACCACTCGGAGGAGGTCTCTTATCAAGTTTTGGTTTGCGCGGGCCATTTCCTTTAGACAAAACATATGGTTCTTATTAGTTTCATTCTTCGAATACTAAAGCAAAGAAGATAGTATTTTATTTCTTGACATAAGGGAAGCTATTACAAGGATTTAAATCTAATCCCTATAAGTTCTACGGATCTTCTTTGGTGGAGCTTCATCTTAGGAGGAGTCTTTCGCCTCAGGTCCGGATTCTATGTCCATCTCAACCTGTGGCTCAGGCTCAGGATCATTCTCTAAATCATCCTCGGGTTCTTCTTCAGGATCTTCTTCCTCATCCAAAGGTTTCTCCTCAAGCTCCTCATGGATTACGTCATCCCACAAATCAATCAGGGCATGGCAATACCACTCAAACTCAAACATGTTTGGGTTGCCTTCTAACATTTTATCTCAGACCGTGACTCCCATATCTCCCCATTGAGGTGGGAGGGAGTGTGTGAGGTTATTTATGGCCTCAATATACGTGATCTCCATTCCAGCATTAACCGTCGTCATACATCTCTCATAGATGTTATACACATGTTCGCTAAGCGGTCGGGTCGGATCAGTTAGTTTTCATAGGAATGGATAGCAATTCTACGGTTCAATGCTTCTCTATATGCTCTAGCCGTTCTACGAGCCATATCTGTTGTATTTTCACATACATCATACTTTTTCTTTGCTTAAAGAAAACATGCATTTAAACTTTCATATTATGTAATTCCCTTTAAACCCTTAGCTTTTGCCCAAGTCCATTACATATCTTTAAATAACACATCTCTAAATCATATCAAAGTATCATAACATAAATATAATCATTAACTTTAAACATGAACATACCTGGGCCATAGGATGAGTTTGATGGATGGATGCATGATACCATGGAATACTTGGTCTACAGAATGGGCTAAACCTTGCTCTGATACCATGCTGTAACGCCCCGACCCCTCGTGGATCGGAACACTACTTACTTTACTTAGCTTAACCGATGGTTTAGTAACATACACGTTTTAGCGGAAGCTTACATCTTCGGATAATAATTTAAATAACAATACTTCAAATACTTTAAATAAAAACACTGAAACATTTTTCAAAACAACAAAATGTAATTTATTTGAAGAAAACATAACTTGTTCTCGCATTCTGTGTTATTCAAAACTTTAAATAATTAACATCGGAAAACATTTCATAAAAATAAATCCAAATCACTTATTCGCCGGATTTCCATGGGCTCGTTGCATCACTCTCCATCTTCTCCTCCATCCATACCCGAGGTAGAATTCTTTCAATCTGTAGAGGTGGAATTAAACCCGTGAGTTGAAAAACTCAATAGGTGTCGTAGGTGCATTCGTGATCAAGATAGACATTTCAAAACATTAACTTTATAACTTTTCATACATGCCGTACCCGGAGGCACCATTTGACATGAAGGGGTATGCCGTACCCGAGGGCATCATTTGACATACGAACATTTCTTCAACGTAGAGGGGTATGCCGTACCGGAGTACCATTCGACATACAACCATTAACATGAATCGAAACTTATAACTTAACACGATTAAACACATTGCACCTCTACCTACCTTGATTGATGCTTTTGAAGCTTTGAAAACTTGGATTGAAAAATTCGATGAAACTTGGACGTTGAAAGAAATGTACTCTTTGGATGTTTGAAAACCGTTGAGAATTGATGCTTGAAGACACTCCTTGATAGCACCCAAAACTTCTATGAAAATGCTTGAAAACACTTCTTAAACTTCTAGGAAAAATAGTTTTCCTTCCTCTCTTTTTCTCTCTTGGAAACTCTTTCTTTAGTATGTAAAAGCTCTTGCTTTTTGTGTGAAAAAAATGAGTGAAATGAGGTCTCTATTTATAGGTAAATATCCCATAATTTAAAGCAAATGAAGGGTCAAATTTCATTTAAGAGAGAAAACAAGGGTGCCATTTAAGTTTGAGGTTAAATGCTTTAATTTAGTGGGGTTTTTATTGCCAAAAATGTGGTTGGCCCTTTGAGGAAATAAATGATGAAAATAAATATTTAAATTTTAGAGAAAAACGAGAATTTTCATTTCAGGCAGTTTCAGTCGACCGGTTATAGTCCGGTTGATACTGTACAGCTTTCAGTATTTATATCATAACTTCTTCTCCCGATATCCGATTGAGGTAATTCAAAGTACGTTGGAAAGCTAACTCAAAGAGTTAAAACTTTTATTTAGATATTATTTTCCAAATCGAATGTTTCCTATGTCGAAAATGGGTTTCAAATGAGACTAGAAATTTGAAGTATACTTCAGCCATCCAATATTCATGTCTTAGTGCCACTAAGGTGTCTAGAATTATTTGGGGTTCTACAAGTATAAAAAAAGAGTTTTGAAAGAATACGAAATAAAAGTAAAATAACTGTTCTTTTACTGATCGAAATTTTTATTTTTAAAAAAAAGTTGCGTTGAAGGTAATATAAGAGTTACTTGAAAAATAGTAAGTTTTTCAATTAAAGGTAATCAAAATGAAGTTATTCTGATATGTTTATAAACAAAAAGCATATTTATCAATATGCAAATTATTTAAACATATTTTATGAATGCTTAAAAAAGTATATTCACTTATAAGTAAGTAAACTCATTCATTTTTTTTATTAAATTTATTTACAAAAATAGTCAATTCACTTATAAGTAAGCTAGCAAACTTAAAAGTATAGTTGTTGAATAGTAAGGTCAAGACAGCATGGGGAGGGCCCCAACCTTTCTAGTGTCCTGCGCCGTTGATGATTTTCAGGAAGTGGAATATTTTGTCATTATTGAACTTTGAGAGTTTAAGAACTTGAATTCTAGATTAGGTTTTATTGGTTCCATTGAATAAGGCCGTGTTTGATTGGTTCGAATTCCACTTTCTTCCAATTTTGTGTGTTTGGCCCATAATAAACCGAGGTTACAATGTTCGAGTTTATGCCTAAAACTTGAGTTCTCAATAAATTGAGAATACAACCATAATGAATCTCTAAGTCGACAATTAATCTTACCACAAACCATCAATTTGATTAAACATGTGAGATACCTATCTTGAATACTACACCTCTAGAGTACCCAAAATGCACCTTAGATTAATTTCTAATTTGTTCTTGAATAGAGAACCAACCAACGTGAAATCCATACCTCAAGAAAGAAAGAAAAACAACACTGGTTTCTTCTCCAGCCAAAGTCAAAACCAAAGTTTTTCTATCTTGAAATTGAAATTGAGTAGCCAACTTTTCTTTAATTTCCAGTCATTTCTTTTCTCCTTTTCCCAGTTTTTTCTTGCCTTTTCTCTCTAATTTTTCTCACCATGCAGCCATATTTTTTTCACGTATAGATATGTCCACCACTTTTTGACCTACAATACAATATATTAGGGATTTAGCCTAATAATTCCTCATAGACCGGAAGTCCATATAATAATCTCCCCTTCCAACCCACTCAGGAAATTGATTATCCTCTAATAGATTAATTAGAATCTATGCCAATCAATTCGGTACAAAGCTCAAGCTTTTTTTTTTTGTCACAACCTTTGTCATTAGATTAGCTAGATTCTTCTCAATGTGAATCGTCTCTAACAATATCAATTGTTCTGCCACTACTTGTCGTAGCCAAGATATTTCACATTAATGTGCTTCGTCCAAAAATGATAAGTAGCATTCTTGCTCAAGTCTAATGTACTATGACTGTTGCGACTAACTATATACCCACCTTGCTCCAAGCCTAAATCATGGAGAAATCGTTTCATCTGAAGCATTTCTTTCCCTACTTCTGTTGCTGCAATATACTCAACCTCAGAGGTAGATAAAGTAACACACTTTTGTACTATTGACTGCCACGAGACAGCTTTCCCTACAAATGGAACCAAATATTCAGAAGTTGATTTTCTACCATCAAGATCGCTAGCCATACCTGGATCTGTAAAGCCCTCTAAAACTGGTTTTGAACTTCCAAAGGTCAAGCAAATCTTTGAGGTACCTCTGAAGTATCTAAAGATCCCTTTCATTGCCTCTCAATGATATTTACCAAGAACAACAAGAAACTTGTTGAGCACCCCAATTGCATGAGCCATGCCTGGCTGTATACAAACCATAGTATGCATCGAACTCCAAATGATAGAGTAATAAGGAATTATTGGCATTCTTTCTTTATGTCCGTTCTTAGAAGGACAAGTCATCTTACTAATTTTGAAGTGACTTGATATTGGTGCCCTAACTGGTTTAGCATTTTTCATGTTAAATCTTATCAGCACTCTTTCTACATAGTTCTTCTATGATAACCATAACTTTCTAACTTTCCTATCACGATGAATATGCATCACCAAAATTTGCCGTGCTGGTCCAAGATCCTTCATGTCAAATAACTTGAACTAATCTACATTTAAACTGCGAATCAACTGAACAATTCGCCCTACTATCAACATGTCATCTACATATAGTAAAAAGGATGATGAAGTTACCACTATATAATTCTTTGACATAAACACAATGATTTAAATCTATCCTGGTGTAACCATTACCCACCATAAGGAATCAAACTTCTTATTCCATTGTTTTGGAGCCCGTTTCAACCAATATAAACTCTTTTTTCAACCTACAAACCTTGCTTCTTTTCCTCTTAATTCAAATCCCTTTGACTGAACCATGTAAATTTCTTCCTCCAATTTACTATGAAAAAAAGTAGTTTTCACATCTAACGTGCTCAAGATCCAAACCAACTACTAAACCTAAAACCATTCGAATGGAAGTCATTTTGACAACATGAGAGAATATCTCATCAAAGTCAATCCCTTTCTTTTGATCGAAGTCTTTCACCACCAATTGAGCTTTATACTTCACTAGCTTTTCACCATCTTTCTTCAGTTTGAGTACTCATTTATTTTTCAATGCCTTTTTACTATAGGAAGCCTTGCTAGCTCATAAGTGTTATTCTTCTGCAAAGAATACATCTCTTCCAGTATAGCCTTCATCCAACTTTGTTTGTCCTCATGAGATTGTACCTCCTGAAAACATTCTGGCTTCTCCTTATCAATAACCAACATATAATTTGATATAGGATATCTAGTTGATCCCTGGTAGATCTTCTAATCTAAGGCTCTGATGTAACAAGTTGTTTCCCAGCTCAACATCCTCAAAATTATTCTCATCAACCCCTATTGGCTTATCTGCATGATTGTCAACATGAATCTCTATCCCTTAAGTGGTACTATCTGGAGGTAAAGAGATAGGTGTAAGGTCAATCACCCCCTTAGTAACATGTTTTTGATTCCCAGATTTCTCAAAATTTGTTAACTTCTAATTTTCATGAAAATTACGTCTCCACTTTTGATTATTTTCTACTTTTCTGGATCCTATAGTCTATAGCCAAATTCTATATCTCCATAGCCAACAAAAAATACAAGCACTAGCTTTATGATCAACTTTCAATCATTGTTCCTTCGATACATGTGCAAATGTTTTGTACCTAAAAACCTTCAAGTAAGAACAAGAAATATCATTTCCCGTCTACACCTTTTTTAAGATCTCAAAATCCAAAGGAACTGATGGAGACCGACTGATTAGGAAGCACGCGGTTCGAATTGCTTCACCCAGAATGATAGGTAACCCAACCATTCTTGACATACTTCTGACCGTTTTCACAATGGTACATTTCATTATCCCTTCCACATCGTTGTGCTATGGGGTACCAAGAATTGTCTTCTCATGTTACCATATTCTAAGCAGTAATCTTCAAACACTTTAGATGTGCATTCCCTTCTGTTGTTAGTTCAGATACATTTCAAAACCTTTCCGCTTTCCTGTTCTACCATGGCCTGAAACTTCTTTAAGTGTTGAAAAACTTGGTCTTTGGATCTCAAACGAAACACCCACAACTTTTGTAAAGCATCATCAATAAAAGTAAGAAAATACTTGTTGCCACCTAACGACTCCACGTCAATGGGACCATAAATATCAGAATAAACCAAATCTAAAATATTAGACTTTCTACTAGAGGACTTCTGAAATAAAAATCTATGCTGTTTACCAAGTAAATAATAATCACAATAATTTAATAATGTACCTTTGATAAAAGAAATGAGGGACTTTTTTGCTAAAATCTGCAATCCTTTCTTGCTCATGTGAACCAGTCACTTGTGCCACAAGTTTGGTGAAGAATCAACTTCAGTTGTATTCACCACTCCACCACTCACCTTCACTCGTGTCTTTATTAATTTTCATTTTCGCTGCCAAATAACTGTCATACCCCTACTTCATAAAATGCCTGTTTAGATAGCAAATTCATGTGCATGTCCAACATGCTACATCCAATATCAGTTTGAAGACAAATATCACCAATTTCCACAATGTTGGCAAAACTATTATTACCCACTCTTCACCACAGCACAATTACCTGATTTGTATGAAGTGAAGAAATCCAGTCATGGAGTAACATGGTATAAAGCCGCTAAGTTAATAACTCATTCAAAAAACGAATCTGTAACACGACAACACAGCTCATCTTCAGCACAAAAAATTGCTAAAACAATTTCATTATCAGAAGTGCTAGTTACTGTATTTTGATCAGTCTTCTTCTAATTTTTCTCCTTTTTCAGTTTGTTTTTTTCAAGCCATGAAATGTTTATTTATATGACCCTCTTTATCACAATAAAAATATTTGACCTTTCCTCTTGCCTTTGATTGACTTCCGAAGTTACCACGTCCCTTATGACATTTGCTTTCACTCATTCCTCTATTTTGTAATAAGAGTCTATGCATCATTCGTACCCAAGTCGTTCCTTCTTATTTCTTCATTAAACAAACTGTCTTTAATTAGAGTAAGTCAAAGCATAATATTCGGAGTAGAGTTACTATGTGATACCACCAAAATCTTCCAACTATCAGGTAATGAACTCAAAAGTGATGGTACTTACATCTCATCATCTAGCACTATTTTCATTGTGGTCAACTGATTTACCAAGTCTTGGAACCATTTAAATGCTTAGTAACTTTTTCCCTAATTGAGCTCCAATTTACAAGCTTTCTAATAGCAAAAAGCTTTATTTTGAGCTGTCTTCCTCTTAGAGAGACCCTCTAGTTTCTCCCAAAGGCTATGTGATGTCTCTTACGTATATGATGGAATACATTAAGATGAACCCCAGTGTCTGATGTATCCAATGGCTTTTCTATTCATCTTCTTCCAATCATTGCCTCTCATACTACTTTGCTTAGCACTACCACCTTCAATAGGTTTATTTAAATCATTACAATAAAGGGTATCCTCTATCATAGGCTTCCAAATTGAATAATTCAAAGCCGATAATTTAATCATAGTGCTCGAAGTATTCATCATTTACTCTACATTAAAACCACACCCACACAACCTGAGTTTTGATACCACTTAGTTAGGTAATTTCACTTGCAAGAATAAATTCAACAATTCAAGCAACTAACTAGAGTGATTAAATATGTAACTAAAGGATCAAAGCAAAACAAGGGAAACAACATAGAATTTTTACTTGGAAAAAAATCCTAGTGTACAGAAAAAGCCACGAGGCAACTTTGGCCAAATCTACTATAATAAAATGAGATTACAATGTTCAAGTTTATGCCTAAAACTTGAGTTCTCAACAAATCGAAATGCAACCATAATCAATCTCTAAGACAGCGAATAATCTCACCACAAACCACCCATTTGACTAAACATGTGAGATGCCTATCTTGAATACTACACCTTTAGAGTATCCAAAATACACCTTAGAGAAATTCCCAATTTGTTCTTGAATAGAGAACCAACTTGTGTTAAATCCACACCTCAAGAAAGAAAGAAAAACAACATTTGCTTCTTCTCTGGCCAAAGTTTCTTTCTTGAAATTGAAATTGAGCAACCCACTTCTCATGGGATAGAAGCCCATATAACAAGCCGATCCCTTGAAGGGTGCCTAGAATGCATTTTTTGGTTTGTGGGGATGTGTTAACTTCTTGGAATGTACAAAAAATTGGAAATTAGAAGGATAAATTGTGTGATTACAAAAAATGAGAGAGTTCGCCTAGCCAATTGTATGATTATTCAAATAGTGCTAATCATGTGAGTGAAATTAAGAGCATAGCGAGGTCCATTTCAACATAGTTGTACACGGAGGAAATGTACTAGCGCTAGCGTTCCAAGATGTATAGTACCTTCATGTACATTCTTTATGCTTAGTTGCAGAGTATCTTCAATTTGAGCACTTGGTGTACTAAGCGTCGACGAAAAGGACCCTTAAAAAGATAAAATGAGAATTACTGTATGCACGTCTATTTCGATGCTTTTTTATTTCATGTTTCCCCGAAGTGCCACCAGTCCATCTGAAGTGGTTCTGAAGTAATCCGACGACCCCCAACTTGATGCACTGCGAGGCGTAGGGTAGATCCACTGAATCAGCTAAAGTGCACGCTTGATGTCAAAGCGTTAGGCACTCTGAGGTGCTCCTTTAACAAATACCTTCGCCGCCACTTTCAGAAAGATATCTGTGTAAAGATTCTCTTTGCCTTCGAGGATTAATTGATGTGACGTCTCCATAGGTCTAGTTGATGAGACGTATCAACTTTATGTCAACTCAATTCAGAAGAATTAATTGCTCGCCCACTCTAGACGCGGCTGATTGACGTCTAAGAGTGGACGCCTCTCACCATCAAATGCACACACGCGTTCCACATCCAATGGTGCTCCATGTCTATAAATACCCAAGACTTAGCAAGGGAGAAAGGTAATGAAACTCTAAAAACTTAGCTCTCAAACATGTATATTCTCCAGCCCACTCTCTTGCATAACTTGAGCATTGTTCTGATCACACCAAACACTAACATGATCGTCAAAGTGTATGTAGCCGCCGCCGCCCCCTCTAGTTCCAGCCGTGTGCTTCTGACCCTGCGTTGTTGTGCGCAGGGAGAATTACATGGAGTGGCTAATGGTTGGCCACATGGAGGGTCCAATTTGCGAGGTCAACAAGAAATTTATTTTTAATTAGTGTTACAGGATATTCTTACACACATCATGAGTGTTTTTAAGCAGCCAGAGACCATGATAAACGTCCTATAGCGCAGAGGTTTCGGTGGAGCGCGACAGAAAGTGAGGAAAATTGGGGGAATCTCCTGGGATAAAATTTGCTTATCGAAATGTTAAAGTGGATTGTGCTTTAGGGACTTAAGGATGCTCTATCAAGGTTTCGTTGCTGAACAAGAGTGGTGGATGATCCTTATACTAGATTAATAAGTAGCTTTGATTTTCCAAAATAAATTACCGTGACATGTACTTGACAGCGGGAGGTATTTATGCTTACCCTTCCTTTAGATGAACATCTTATGGGGACACTAGTAGTTGGAAAAGGGTTATGGTGGCATGTTGGTAATGGAAAAAATGTGCAAGTCTATTAGGAATTCAAGTTCGTGTCAGCACCATATGGGGATGTCACTCTTGCTCGAGACCTGATAGCTGCTCCAAGCATGTAGTATACTAAGTTGATTAATGATTTATTCTTCCCAGTGGTGCTAATTTTATCCATCCCACTTACTATTGCAAATAAAGAAGATCAACTAATTTGACATTTTGATAGTAGGAAGCTATTCGGTATGTACTTAGTGTCTAGTCAGGTGATGCCGAAGCATTTGCTTTGAAAAAAGGTTTGATGATGGCAGAGGTGTGGTTAGTTGCGGTTCTTATCACTTTATACCTCGAGGGGAAAAAGTAGCTCATGAACGAGAATGTTTTATTCAGTACTTTGATTTTTTGTATTTCAATTTTTATATTACCTACTTTTCAATGTGATTTAGATTAGTACACATATGAAGGTGTTGAAAGAAGGGGGGAAAAATACAAGTGAATAAAGAGTTCCATATAACTCATTACAAACATTTTATGAGGGATGGTAGTATTTCATTCTTAAAAATTGAATGTTCCTATTAGTTAGTGAATTTGTAATTATTCAAGAAATTATGATGACAATATTTTTTATATCAATTCTTAAATTTCCTTCTTATAATTTGACACATTCTAGAATGCTTTTTTAAATAACATATTAAAGTAAAGGACGAGATTCTTGCAAGTTGAAAAGTCCATTTCCATTTCCATTTCCATATTTATTTAGAGATAGTGATATATAATCATAATTAATATTTAGGGTAATATTACTTTTATTTTTTTATAAAACAAATTTAGTATAAATGTCAAGAGTATTAAAAAAAAAAAAAAAAAAAAGGTATTCCATGAACTTGCTCATTTCAGAGTTGCATATGTTGATTGTGCTATTTTCTACTTTATTACTAAAATTGGCAATACAGTTTTGTGTGGTTAGTGCTGTGTCGATTAATTGGTTTTATTGTATTACACTTTTAGGCCCTGTTTGAGCTGCATTCTTTCAAAAAAATACATTTTAAACAGTAATTTGATATCATTTAAACCACGCATTCTTCAATAAAATAATATTACACGCAAATTTAAAATTTTTTCTCATTTTTTAACTACACATTCTCCATCAATCTACTATTCAAAAATACATTTTTTCAAAATAACGTGACTCAAACACACATTTAATTACATATGCAGTTGTACCAAAAAAATATTTAATGAATTTTCAATTAGCTTTATTAAATTCTTTTTAAATATTAAATTATGCCGGTTTTTTAATTATATATCAACTTTTTAAAAAAAATTCATTTTATAATTTTTTTAAATTTAATATATATACACGTGAGGAAAATTTATGTAATTTTTTCTACCTTTTATAAATATGAAATTTTCCTTCCTATGCTTTGAGATACTAAGTTGTTTATTGTAGAATGACAATTTTAAATAGCATAATCAAAAAAAGGACAAGGTTTTTTCTCAAAATGAAAAATCACATAAAATATCTGATTGAGAGATATTCCTTGAACAAATCATGATAAGCAACCAGCCCCCGTGTTTATCATTTTTTTCTATTATATTTAAGTTTTGTTTGGTTCCCACTTTTTTAAAATTTGGGTTTTCTTTTTTTCTTTTTCTAAAAAAATCATTTTCAACCACATATTTAATAAAATTTACTATTTTATCAATTTATCAACCATATAAATATGCACATCTTTAGTTTTATTCAAAGGTTATCACATAATTCTTCATTTTTATAATCCAAAAAGTCAAAGAAAGTTTGTTTCGTTTTCTTGTAGTACTCCAGCTCTTAAACATATAGAGACCAGTAATCCAAACTACATAAAATCATGGAGAAATCACAATACTATGCTACTGCAATTCTTTTGATAGTCACTCTAATGGTGTGTGTGGCCATGTCGGAAACCAATGTCACTACAGATCAAGCTTCTCTTTTGACCTTGAAAGCACACATCAATTTAGACCCTTCAGGAATTCTGTCGAAGAACTAGTCTTCTTCTGCCTCGGTTTGTGACTGGATTGGAGTTACTTCTAGTTCTCGCAACCAAAGAGTGACTGCATTGGATATTTCTGGTATGAATCTTACATACTGCATGAATTGGGAAATCTCTCTTTTCTTGTTTCTCTCAATGTAAGTTGCAATAATTTTTGTAATACTCTACTAGAAAACTTAGCTCAATTGCATCGATTAAGAATAGTTGATATCAGTTTCAACAATTTCAATGGACAAATTCCATCTTGGTTTGGTTTCTTGCCTAAACTGAAAGTTGTGAATGTTAGAAATAATAGTTTTATTGGCTGCCCTCACTATTTAACATAACTAGTATCCAGGATTTGGATTTGTCTTTCAATTCCCTACCAGGGAGAATCCCAGAAGACATAGGAAATCTTTCATATTTGAAAACGCTGAAATTACAATACAATAGGCTTACTGCTGTAATACCGTTGACAATTTTCAATATTTCCACAATGGAAAGTCTTGCTTTGACAGGGAATAGTTTGTCTGATAATCTCCCTGTTAGCATATGTCATGGACTTCCAAGATTTTCAGGGCTTTATCTATCTTCAAATGAACTGGATGGCAATATTCCTTTTGATCTATCAGAATGTTCACAACTTCAGCTCCTTTCCTTTTCGTACAACAAATTTAGCAGATCCATTCCAAGAGAAATTGGGCGCATAAGGACGCTTCAGACTTTATATCTTGGTTCCAATGATTTTTCAGGTATTTGAATCATCATTGATGTTGTGATAGCATTTCAAATTCTTATTTAAAAAGATTTTCGATCACTGATGTAATGATGTTTTTATCCAAATCAACATGTTGAAAATATTGACAGGTGAAATTCCACAAGAGTTGGGTAACTTAGAGAACCTCGTCAAGCATGGGAGATAATTTCCTTGCAAGCTCTATACCAGCCAGCATTTTTAACATTTCATCGTTGCAATATATTAACATTGTTAAGTGCAACCTATCTGGTACACTCCTGGCAAATATTTGCTCTCCTCGTACCCAACGTGAAGAGGTTTATTTGCATCTGAACAAAATAATTGGCCCTATTCCCACACAAATAAATGAATGCTCTGCAATTCAGATTTTGTCGTTGTCCTACAATAATTTTAGTGGATCAATACCACTTGAGCTTGGGAATTTAGCCATGTTTAGGGGAGCTATATGTTGGATATAACAAGTTGATAGGTAGGACTTTCTATAACCTAACTTTTGAGTTTGTCCTTTGTATTCTTATACAAAAAATTAAAGACAGTTGCGTTCTAAAGTTTGAGCATTTCATAATTCTGTAGGTGTAATCCCACAAGAGATCAGAAATCTTTACAGCTTGGAGTATCTTTATTTTGGTGTCAATAGCTTAAGCGGTTCGATTCCACCAAGAATTTTCAATATCTCAACATTACTAATCATTTCAGTTTCAAAAAATCAACTTTCGGGCAATCTTGATAGATTGATTTTTGGTTACAGCTTCCTAATCTTGAAGAAATCTATTTGAACCATAATAATTTCTATGGAAGAATACCAAATTCTATTGCAAATTCTTCTGAACTCATTATACTAAACCTTTCTTTCAACAATTTTACCGGACCAATTCCCAACTTCTTAGAAGATTTGAGATTCCTTGAAGCGGTATACTTGAGTGACAACAATTTTATTATTGAATCTCTAGAATTGAGCTTCACCACTTCATTCACAAACTACAGATTTTTAATAAATTTGGGTTTTGACAATAATCCCTTAGATGGCATTCTTCCAGTTTCAGTTGGAAATCTTTCCACTTCTCTTCTATATCTTTACGCTTATAACTGTGATCTCCGAGGTAGCATTTGTTGGGATCGACAGGTTGTAAAGAATGAAGTTAATAATGCAATATGAAATTAATATGGATTGCAACAATATAAAAATATATATCAAGGTATAAAGTAAAGAAAAAAAGAGGAATTAACACAAAGGCAAGATGTATTATTAATTGACAATATGAAGAGAATACAACACCACAACAATATTGGCTTCTACTGAACTAAAAGAGGATTGGTACCACTATTTATAGGTACATGGTATAGCACAAAGATGGAAATAATGTGGAATAAGAAAATAATATATTTCCATAAAACTCACGCGAAATATAAGGAAACAAATATTCCCATATAAAAATAAGGAAATAGTTTATTTCCAAAAAAAAATCCACACTAATTTTGGGTCAAAAACCTAACAATTTCCACCTTGACCCAAATTCTGGTGCAACGAACAAAATTCCAAGATTTCAAATCCGTCCGCATCGAAATAGCCAATCTCCTCAACACAGTAACTAAAACTCTCCAAACCAAACCATTTTCCTCTGCAAGGCATCCACAAGCGACACCTAAACCCAAATCTCGGGTTCTCAAAATTCCACCAATGAATTACTGTTTAGCAAACAGGGTTGAAACATATCCTGTAGCAGACACCAAACCAAGTGCTTGATCAGAGGTCCCTTGTCAAAACTATCACCTTCAACGATCCCAAAAGCATCACAGACATCAATAACACCACCGTACCTACGCTCCATGAGTCCACTCCTAACATTTGAACATAGTGCATTCGCTGAAATTGGTCTCAAAGCGGAATCACCAAAGCTCTTCCTAGCAGTTTTCTGAATCAACCTTAAGCCCAACACAAGAGGTACTGTACCAAACTGAATATCCACCACAGTGCTGAACTTATCCCAATGTGTCAAAATTGGTTTTGTGCTTCTCTGCAATATGTACAACTAGGATTTCTTTCATCCCTCTAGTAGAACCCGAACACCCTTTCAAAGCTTCAAAACTCCACCTCCACCATAAAATTTATACCCTTTTACATCCAAGGTACTCAGTGATATGAGATTCTTTGTCAAGTCTGGAACATGGTGAATCTAATCAAGTGTCCTCACTATCCCATCTTGTAGTCTCAATCTAACCTGATCGATTCCTACAACCCGGCAAGATTGGTTGTTTCCCATGACAACTCCACATTGCTTCACCGCTTCATACGTTTGGAATAACGCCCTATTGGAACACATATGATACGAACATGTAGAATCCAGAATCCACTCTTCAGGTTTGGATTCCCCGTCAGATACAACCAACATCACATCTCCATCATCACAAAAATTCTCAGCAATATTAGTCTCAATCGAATTACCTGATTGCCCCGCATGATTTGCATATAAATTACCTTTACCCTACAACTTGTCGCAATCTTTCTTGATGTGTGCTTTCTTCTTGCAGTAATAAATTAACACATTGCTAGACCTCACCTTCGATCTACCCCTCCATCGATCATCATGAGTAACAAGAGCATCCCCACCCCTAGATGTAGGATCTCCAACCGATAGCTCCATCCTCTCCTTTGAGAACAAGGCGTCATATACCTCCTCAATGGTAAGCATGTCACGACCATACAGAATAATATCACGAAACGAAGAAAAAGAACTGGGTAGCAAACACAATAAGATCAAGGCCAGATCCTCTTCATCATATTTTACCTCCAACGTCCCTAGATCTGTGACAATCTCCTTGAACACAGCAAGGTGGTCTTGCAGTGACCCTCCTTTCGCCATGCGATGGGAATACAGCTTGTGCTTTAGAGTCAGTTTGCTCGTCAGACTCTTTGTCATGTACAACTGCTCCAGCTTGAGCCACAAAGTAGCCGTTATCTTCTCCTTCAAGACATCCTGCAGTATATTGTTGGACAAATGAACATGAATTAATGATGTAGCCTTCCTATCCTCTTGTTGCTTCTCCTCCATAGGCCAATTTGCTGGCGTCTTCTCAAAGCCCAGCAAAGCATCATCAAGTTCTATTTGCATCAATACAGCCCTCATCTTTGCTTACCACAGGGAAAACCTTATATTGTGATCCAGCAGTGGAATATCATACTTCATCGAAGCCATCTCTGAAAATCTAAATCAAATCACGAAGAACTTGCAACCTTGCTCTGATACCACTTGTTGGGAACGACGGGTTGGAAAGAATGAAGCCAATGACGTGATATGAAGTTAATATGTATTGCAACAATATAGAAATATATATCAAGGTATAAAATAAAGAAAAAAGAGGAATTAATGTAGAGACAAGATGTATTATTAATTGACAATATGGAGAGAATACAACGCCACAACAATATCGGCTTCTACTAAATTGAAAGAAGATACCACTATTTATAGGTACATGGTATAACATAAAGATGGAAATAATGTGGAATAAGGAAATAATATATTTCCATAAAACTCACGTGAAATGCAAGGAAATAAATTTTATCCATATAAAAATAAGGAAATAATTTATTTCCAAAAAAAAAAAACTACACTAATTTGGGTCAAAAACTAATAGCATTCTATATGAAGCCCCGTTTGGTCCCCATTTTTTATAATGAAAATTTGGGGGGGGGGGGGGGTGTGTGTTTTTTTGAAAAAAGGGGGGGTTGAAAAAAAAAAAAAAAATTTTGAAAAAATGAGTGGTTGAAAAAAGAAAGAAAAATTTTCGATTTACGTGTAATATTATTTTATGGAAGATTGTGTGGTTGAAAATGGGAGAGAGAAAAATAGAATGTAACGGAATGTAATTTAATGGGGATCAAACAGGGGCAAAATTGGAAATCTCGAAGTTTGATAGTGTTAAGTTGTATGGCAATCAGTTGATAGGATCAATACTAGCAAGCATGGTGCATTTGCAGAAGCTTCAAGGGTTAGCTCTTTTCCACAACAATATAAGTGGATCTATCCTAGATAATATTTATGAACTTCACAATTTAAAGGGGTTGTTGTCTCATAACCTAATAACAGGTGCCATTCCAGACTGCATGGGGAACATTACTACACTAAGGTCTCTATATGTAGATTCCAACAATTGACCTCCATCATACCTCCAAGCCTATGGCTTTGGAAAGATCTTCTGGAGTTGAAACTATCTTCAAATTTTTTGAGTAGCCATCTTCCACGAGAATTTGGGAATCTCCAGGTTGCAACTCTTATTGATCTATCAGTGAATCAATTCTCAAGTAGCATTCCAACGACAATTGGAGATTTCAAGAGCTTGATCAATCTCTCCTTAGCACACAACACACTACAAGGTTTATTCTTGATTCAATGGGTAAGCTGCTAAACTTGGAGCGACTTGATCTAAATCACAACAATCTTTCTAGTAAAATTCCCAAGTCCTTGGCGACACTAAGCCCCCCTTTGATCCCCATTAAATTCAATTACATTAGATTAAATTTTTCTCTCTCCTATTTTTAACCACACAATCTTTCATAAAATAATATTGCACGTAAATCGAAAACTTTTCTTTCTTTTTCAACCACTCATTTTTATAAAAAATACTATTCCCCCCATTTTCATTTTCAGGTAATGGGGGTCAAACGGGGGCTAAATTATCTCACATACTTTGATGTTTCATTCAATGATTTAAGTGGTGAAGTTCCCTCTGGTGGTCCTTTGAAAAACTTTCCAAGTCAAATTTTCGTGTCTAATAAAGGACTATGTGGTGATCCTGTATATGGTCTCCCACCATGTCATACTATTGGAAATGGTAGACATAAGGGACGAAAAGTGATGCTTGGAATTTTATTTGCTTTGTCGGGTACTATAGCACTAATTATAGTTGCCATAGCCTTGGCCTGTGCAGTTAAAAGGTACAGAAGGAAAAATTTGGGAAAAAGTATAACAGACTTTGCACCTAGGACAACGCTACCAAGGATTTCATATTATGAGCTTATGCGAGCAACTGAAGGGTATAGTGAAAGCCATTTACTAGGATCAGGGAGTTTTGGATCAGTCTAAAGAGGAACTCTTAATAATGGAAGGAATGTAACAGTGAAGGTGTTCGATTTGCAACACCAAAATGCATTCAAGAGTTTTGATATAGAATGTGATGTCTTTCGCAACCTTCGGCATCGAAATTTGTGCAAGTTCATCAGTACTTGCTCCAATCAAGATTTCAAGGCTTTGGTACTTTGGTACATATCTAATAGAAGCCTTGAAAAGTGGTTCTATTTAGAAAGCTATTTCGTGGATAGCTTGCAAAGAATTAGCATAATGATAGACATAGCATGTGCATTGGAATATTTGCATTATGGTTACTCGACACAAATTGTTCATTGTGATTTAAAGCCAAGTAATGTACTGCACGATGACGATATGGTTGCCTACTTGTCTGATTTCGGGATTCCGAAGTTTTTGGCTGAGGGAGAAAGCAATGCACATACTACAACCTTGGGAACATTAGGTTACATTGCACCAGGTAAAGCTTCTATCTTTTCTTTTGAATATATAGGTATGTTTGGTACACACTAAAGAAAAATTAGATGAGAGAAAAATTCAGTCTAGCATGATTTATTTTTTATTTTTTATTTTGGCTAAATAAGTCATTGTAATAAGATAACTAGTGTGGGAACATGGGTTGAAGGCGGATTTGACTTAACTAAAAACATAGTAGATGGCATTAAAAACAATTGTTCATAAAGGATTCAATCATATGATTATCTCAATAATTTTCATCCTCAATTGTCCAAGACAATTCCCTGGGATGGGATTTTGTCATATGCTTAGCAACAATTCGATTTCTGAACAAATTAGACTTAGGGTAAAAATATTTTAGAGCTTACAAATATTTTAAATTATTTTTTGCAAAAAAAAAAAAAAAAAAGTCATGTTATGTATGTTTTCATTATAATACACAATTACACATTATACAACTTATTGTTTCTAATACTATATAGCATCAAACACGATACAACTCATACATTTCATAATGTTGGTGTAGAATATGGATTGGGAGGTGTCAAAAAGATCAAATGTTTATAGTTTTGGTATTGTGTTAATGGAAATATTTACCACAATGAAACCATGCAGTGAAATATTTTTGAGGGAATTAAGCCTGAGGAGTTGGATAAGCGTTTCTATGCCCAACGCAATTACTCAAATTATAGATTCGAGCTTGTTGGGTCCAGAAGAAGAATATTAAACAAGAAATTTGAAATGTTTGTCATCTATAATGGAACTAGCTTTAAATTGCTCCATGGAAAGTGCAAATGAGATGGTGAATATGAAAGAAATAGTCGTAACATTGAAGAAGATCAAAAATCAGATCCTGGCATAGTATCTGGAGACAAAAAGGCAGCCTTAATGTTCCATAGTTCTAGGTTAAGAACATAATGCAATTTGTTCTCTATGTATATGATCATTCTCTGATACTATTAGTTTGCTACGTTCTTTAATCTGTCACCTTATAAAACATACAATAAAAGGTACGTTAAAAATTTCTTAGTTTGCAAGTTGAATCCTTAATACTTTTGTACTCGAACCATTTTTCATTTTCAATCAAGTCTGAAATACAAAGGTTTATTCAAGATGGCTACATATACACATCAATGGAAGCACTCTGCTGGTAGATCTTTTGAAGTTCTTCCATACTTTGGAGGCTTTCTTGATGTCTTGATGTTTTTTTTATGTTTCTGGTAGAATTTCCAGCTTTTCAATTATTATTTTTTTGCTGAATTACTGAATAAAAATGGAATGGAAATACAAGCTCAAAAACCTGCCACTCTCTCCACTTTTTTTCTCTAGCAACCTGTAAGAATCACTGCACTTCCCTCCCTCTTTATTCATATTCTAGCAAAAATTGCATTCTAGAAGATTCCCAAATTAAACCCCTAATTGAAATAACAAAATAAATGGTACAATCCCCAACAATTAGTACCATATATTTTCTATGCATCTAACATAAATAACGTGGAAGCCTATCAACACAGCTCCCCCAAAATTCACCATGTACTCAAGATGATCGTTCGGGAACTATATGGCTTGTCAATCTTTGAAAACAAGCCATATGATCAAGAGCTAATATGATCTATAATTTAGCAAGAAGAAGGATCAAAAGCACATTAAAAACCAGCCATACGAGTGAAAATATGTCCATCGCTTATGCTGGACAGAAGGCCAGCACATGCACATACACGTACACGATCTGGGAGTTTAGAACCAGTGAGTGCGTGTGCTGATGCATGCACACGAATGAACCTGAGTAGTTGTCTCGTGTACTAGATGACTCTTGACAAATTTTTGATTATTTTGGTGCTTTTTTTTATTCCAAATAGTTGGAGAAGGTTTATTTATTCCAAAAAGTTCAAATGAGAGGGTGAAAATGAAAGAAGTTGTTTGCTAAAATCCCACACCGCAAGTGCACCGGTCGTGTTTGAATAATAAAGTAGACATTTTGAGTCCAAGTATCATCCAACAGAGATTGTATTAGTTTAAATTTAAATTATCTTCGCCTTAACCGAAACAATAGAAATTCGTGATTTTTCGCTTAATAACTTTATAAATATAAAGCTTAAGTTAACTAAACTAATGCGTAATTATGACTAAATGCAAGTTTTATAGAAATATGATAAAGAAATGCTTACTAGGATCCCGAATCCCCTTATATAAATCCTCTTTAACCCGAATTTTGTAGAATTAACAACACGATTCAATTATTAAGACGAATATTCCTAATTTGTTTAACAATCTCTCTCGAGTAGAATTAAACCTATTTTACATGCGACCAGACTATATTTCTATGATGGATGCGAACATATAAAAATGCATTAAAAATTTATGAATACTTAAAAATCACGTAAAGCATAACGGTATATTTTTATTCCCTATCGGACTTTACGACAATTAACATAATGTCTAACTTATTTTCCATCTCTCGAAGGTAAAACTAACCACAAATCTCATACAACTATTGCGCATATAAGCCCCTGTTTGGCCCTCATTACGGGGAAAAATTAATATGTGGAATAATATTTTTTTGAAAAATGAGTGGTTGAAAAAGAAGGAAAATTTTTGATTTACGTGTAATATTATTTTATGGAAGATTGTGAAGTTGAAAATAGGAGAGAGAAAAATGCAATGTAATATAATAAAAATTAATGGGGCTCAAACGGGGGCTAATTGTAGAGAAAATAAAATCCATGTCAATCATATAATAATTAAAAATGTGTTTTAACGTCAAAATAAGATTTGAGATTAAAGGTTTATAATATAAGGTTCATTGCATATCCTAGCACAAAATAATTTAGTCGAGCTTAATGTTGAAATTAAACAAAAAAAGGATAAGAGATGTCACAAAAAATTGACAAAATGTGATTAATATACGTATCAAAATTTCAGCCCGATTCTGTCTCCAAACTGCTGTCTTTCTGGCCGTGCGTATATGATATATTATTCTCTTCAGCACTTCAGCAAAGTAGCCCACCAATTTAGCAGCTGAATTCCAGCCATTTTCTCTCCCTTCTTCTATGTTTCTGTGCATATATTATACTCAATTCAACCCTCAGAAACAGCCTCTGATTTTACTTGTTTAGCATTTAATTTCCAGCCTCCACTATGCCAACTTGTGTATATGACTAATCCCCAAAAGGGACTCCAATTTTCCACAGTCCAGGCCGCTGATTTTTGTGGGTAGTATATATATAAATCACTCTTGCAACTCTCCAATATATGCCCCAGCAGCTAACCAACTTTGTTTTACTTTTTATTCTCCACTCAATCTGCCATTTTGCGTCTCCAATGAAGCCTTCGGCCCGCCTCCTCTTTTTCTCCCGTTTTCTCCTTTTTAATTGCCCTAAGTTTTCCCCATTGCACGTAATTTTAGCCCAAGTAAAATTTAAGCTGGCCAATTGATTTTGTTTTTAACGGGAGTCCAAGTTGAGGCCAAAATTAATTGCAATTTATCCTCGGACTTTAATCACGTGAGATTTAGTCAACAAATTTTTCTTTAATGGCCAATTGATCATTTTTCTTTTCCAATAGCTTCAAAACGGGTCCTTAACTAAAACCAAAAGAAAACTAACACAAGTAAAAATTAATAATTTGACGAAATAAAAGCCTAGTTATGTAGTCCGAATAAGTGCACAAAATGCACTTATCAAATACCCTCAAACTAAAACATTTGTTCGTCCTCGAACAAAACAAAATAAAACTTAGGTACGGCACATTTCTAACCTATCAAATCACAAATAAAAGACTCAATGTTGAACTACTTACCATAGACCTCAGGTTCGAATTTAAGCAATATTTTAGAAAGATCCAAACAATATCAAAAATAAATTTTTTTGCTTATCCGATGCTCGATTTAGTGTGTCTGTGTGAGAGATTAGCCAACATTGAACTAACACCTATATTAGAATACAACCAATCAAGTTTTGTTGATTTAGTCATAGTCCCAACCCTCTTGTGGTCAGTTTTTCCTCACACCTCTCATGTAACAATCACTCCTTATGCTTTCCTCTCCAATCCTGAGGTATTTCTCATAAGGGGTTCCTAAAATCATCATTATGATGCATTTTTTCGCACAAGTGTTTAGTATTAGATACTTATAAAGCTAGAAAGAACGATAGTAAGTCTTTCTCATAACCACACCGGCAATATCTAGAATTCAAATCTCAAAGTCATTACTTGGCACATCTCACTTTTGATAATTTATATCTCATTTTTTTCTTCATTTTTTTAATTTTGACATTTCCCGTGCAAGACTTCTCTCCATTAAACTTTCTAAATGACCCATGTAGCAAGCTTTAGGCCGATGACTCCCATGTCAGACAACTATAGTGTATCAGATTTTTAGATACCCTTGAAGGCTTAATAACCCAAGTAAAAAAGGCTACGAATAGAAGTAGAAGATGTTTCACTTTTTCTTTTTATATGAGAATTAACTGTTCATTAATTAATTAATTAATTAATTTATTTATTATTATTTATATTATTTTTACATCTTATGTGCAAAACTTCTTTCTATTAAGCTTTTTGGATTAACCCTAAGCGAGTTTTAGGTCGATGACTTTAGGGTCATAAAAGCTATGAAAAGAAGTAAAAGATGTATGATATTTTACACTTCTGTGAAGACAAGCAATAACTTTCCCACCCCAAACTGCTTTTTTGGTAGTTTGGTTTCTATATAAATGACTTGGGAATTTTATTCAAACCTAGGTCAACAACATCAACAAACTCACAAAAATTAAATTGTGTCCCAACATAAGTGATAACTCAATATGACTATGTGCTCAAATAATAGAACATGGATAAGTTTTAAAGTAAAAGTACAAGTTAAGATGTTATCCATCATCTAACTAAATATGTACTCAATTCAAACAAATAATATCTTCATAGGCGGCAAGTCATCAACACTACTAGACACTTCCTTTTTTATTTATTTATTTTTAATAGTTATACTGACTCGATTAGCAGTTGAAAAGTATATATTATAAGTATTCCTAATGCTCACCCACCCCCAAACAAAGGTACTACTTTGTCCTCAATGTAGAAGCAAAAATAAACAAAGTAAAGGGGTAAAGATTAGAAACTCCTCGGGGTAGATGTGGATGCGAGGAAGGAATAGGCTGGTCCGATTGGTAAACATCACGACAACTGTAGCTTTTCTTTGTTGTGTGGCTTTAATTTTTTTGTTTCAAATATTCAAAATAAATATTAGTGATAGCATATAAAATTTAAATATTTGTAATGAATTCATACCAAGAAAGATTGAAATTTAGGTACAACCTTAAAGATGCATATCACATCAATGTAAGCTCAATAAAATGCCTTAGATGTTCACGATGAGCCTAAACAACCATGTCTAAATAAAATGAACTTGATAAGTAAATATGCCTAAGTTACTGATGCAAGTCTGAAAGTATTACTTAAAATGTATTCAAAACAATGCATTTGAATGCATGAGTTCCTAAATTACTGCAATTCCTATAACTACATGGAATGCAATAGTTAATTAAAATAGCAAAAAGGGCTATAGAATGGGTTGCCTCCCATTAAGCACTCGATTTATAGTCTAGAGCTCGACTTTTTGGATGACTTAAATAGTCTGGTGGAATTCTTTGATGAATGAATGACACTGCTCGAGTATCCGGGGGATCTCTTCTTTAGGAATACACCGCCTAATAATTTGATCTGGACCCCGCCTGTAGAGAATACGATCCTCCCAAAAATAATACTTAAGTCAGAATAGAATTTCTTCTTTTGATGACTTAAATAGTCTGGTGGAATGATGGATTTGGCTGGATAATTCACTATATTAGCATACCATGGAACATCCTCTACATTGAAATTCCACAATCGAGTCAAGATTTGTCTTTTGGGAATAAGAGAAATTGCAAATGCAAGTATGAGTAGGGTATTCAACCCATTTCTATTACTAATCTTGTAACTAAAAATAAGGACCAACATCTAAGCATATCCATACCTAGGTATCCAAGCATGGAACCCCTTCTCAAAAGGTAAAATAATGCTTAAAATAGGCAGAATGCTAAACAATGAAAATAGTTAAGAAAGTAAAAGAAGTTTTGTGCAGTATTGCTTAATGAACATATTGAAGCGGGGGTTTAATGATAATTAGGATTTAGGAATACAATTTAAAACTGATCTCTAAGTTTCAAGATTACAAATTTAAAATATATAAATATTGATAAGTGATAAAAAAAAATTAAGCCAAAAATAAATTATTGAGTTTGTGAATTTGGTAGTTTTTCTCATTTCATTTTACTCTAACCTTTTCATTTAATTTTACTTTAACGATATTTTAAATTGTTGTGTAATTCAATTAATTTTAACCCCATATATATGGAACTAACAACTAGAGGTGGATGTGGTTCCATTTAATTCTAGTTCTAAGAGGATTGAACCGAACAAATGAACTAATGATTTTTTTGATAATAGAACCAATGATTTTTTTTTTCTTTTTTAAAGATGTAGAACCAAATCGGAACCGAATTGTTTCACCTAACTAATCCCGAGGAGTGGCGGCCTTCCCCTCGGTTTGCCACCCAGGTAAATTCGGATGCGGTCAGTTATACACACTTGGGCCGGATATTCGGGATGCGGTTCTCCTTTGGGTAGGCCTCTCTCTTATGTCTTGCGGACAAGACCCTCGGAGGGATGACAAAGCGCATCATAATTTTGTCTCCACAGGACAACTGCCTTCCAACATAAATATTGCCTTCTAGCTGTTGCGGGGAATCGAACCTCCAATATCATTGGAGATGGACATAATAAAAATTAGGAAAATTTGTCATAGAGGTCCCAATATTTTAAAATATATCAAGCCAAGTCACAAATCTTGTGGTCTTAGTACCTACATCTAGAACCATTAATATTCTGGAAGGAGCTCCAATGATTTACTTACATCTGAAAAATTCAGTTCATCAAAAGTCAAACGTTTTATCTTAATTAGACCAATTAAATACGGGGTAAAGTAATCTTTTAATATTTAATTAATTGAAACAATATTAAAATTTGAAAAAAAAAAGAATATAAATTAAAAAATAATAAAAAATCATCCACCCTATTCTATCCAACCTCAATCTTGAAAACCTACGCCACCCCACACAACCACTGAAATCAGCGTCAATAATTTCTTTCCCTCGTAGGTTGCAACCACCGACTACCCTTACCCCTACCACCTCATCGACAAAAACACAATCCAACCACCGTCACAGGTAAGACCAAGGTTTCTCCTACAAGCAACAAGGATCTGTATCCACCATTCTCAAATCCCTACTCCATCGACATCACCATTCTCGTATCTCGAAACCGCCGCACCACCCAAACATCTTCCACTGCCCACCTCCATTATCTATCTATAAGGCTATACGTCAAACTTCATGGCCACTCCAATGTTGGAAAGCGGAAGTGAAATTATCCAGAAATTAATTTTTTTAATTCGATAAACGAGTTCATCTAAATGTTCATGTGCATGTTATATCAAGAATAAAGTATTCAAACTTTTACTAAATTCGATGATCAATTCTGAATAACAAACTTCCAGCTTTTTAATTTCAAGGACCTGATGTTTTAAAGCTCCAAGTCTATTATGATATTTTCTAAAGTCAAGACTATGTCGGTAGACGGACACCTTCTTTTAATTAAATCAAGAAATTAATTCTTGAATTGGACAATTAAAAAAATCAGGTAAAAATAATTTTCTATCTCTCCAAATATGAACACCATGGAATTATGTATTATGATTGTTGTACAATTTCATAGGATGTCTAGATTCCATCTAATCTCTATTTATAGAGATAGATAGAAGAGTTATATTCCTTGTACAATAATAATTCCACATTTAAATAGGAGTTCTAATTAAAATTCAAGTAAGAGTTTTAATTAAAGTCCAAATCCAATTAATTTATATTTAATTACATATGTAGTCCTAAAACTTCACTTACAATTATAATTAAGTTTACAACTTTCATAGCAATTACAACTAAATACAAACTTTATTGTTATTACAATTAAACTCAAGACTATTATAACATCGTAATTAAGTTCCAATACTTTACGGAGTTACCATAGGGGCTTGATCAGACATATATTATCTCAATTCTAATAATTAGATCATGTCTAGTCGATCCCAGACCACCCAATCTAATTATTAGTTGTAGCATTTGTCTTAAAATTGTTGTAGCATTTATTGTAGCCTACTAACTTCTGGACTATTGATATTCTTTTCCTAACAAATAGGAGATGAATTACTCATATTGAATAGGTACAAGATGATCAATAGAATTAAACCTGGACTAAATTGTTAGAAAAATATGGGTTGAGTGGCAGATTTTGGCACAATTTTGAGTAGGAGCCGGTTGGCTATTTTGGAAATTCAAGATCTATTTTGTGTTCCCCTCCATGAGAACATTGAAATCATGTATTTACTTGCCAAAAATGATGTTCGGGTGAATGACAAATTGGAGCTCAAAATGTGCCAATTAAAAGAAGTTTATGGTTGGAGGGAAACCATTTAAGGCTTGTCCCACATAGGAAAATTATGAAAACAAATACTACCTTAAATAGGATTGCACTTGGGAATGGTGTGATCATGTGTAACATAGAGGCTTTCTCTACGTGCATGAACAGGGACCGAAATAAACTTCAGACATGAAAATTAGTGCCTTTGAAGAGCCTATGTTTTGCAAATTTTTTTCCTGTAACTGACTGTTTGAATTTCAAAACTGTTGAAACTCCTATATTCATTGTCTTTATATACGGGTTAATGGCATTCATGGGATTGAGCCTATAAATACAACCCGATTTCTCTCAATTCTACAACAAGAAGGAAAACAAGGGAATCCATATACAGTTTCTACTTTCATATAGTACACTGTTTCTGCATAAAATTTTCATACAGAATATAGTCTCGTGTTTGTCCAATAGTTGGTTGATGATTTTGTTAAACTCTAATTCTATTTGCTCGAGTAGTATTTGAGGTGCTCAAATCCTATTGTTCATCTATTGTATCCAGGGAGATACAATTTAATCCTCAAGCACCTATGGTGAGGGTGCAAATCAATCTGCTATATTTTGCGAAGTTCACTGCATATATAGTATATGCATATATGGTAAGTTGTTGGATATACGGTAAGATGTTGCATATACAGTATGCTGGTGCAAATATGATAAGTTGTTGCAAATATGGTATGCTGTTGTAAATACGGTAAGCTGTAAATATGGTAATTTGTATATATGATGTGCGTAAATATGGTATGTTGCATAAATCCAATATCTAAATTCTATTGTTCGTCCATTGTATCGAATTTAATCCTTAAGCACCTACGGTGAGGGGCGAGTCTATTTTAAGTAAATTGTGTTCTCATAGGCCTCGGTTAATTTTTATTTTTGGCTAATTAATTTACTTGTTCTGTTTACTAAAAAATAATCTGCGTTATTTGGGCAACTATATTAATTCGTTCATTTTCTTGCAATTAAATTTTCTATATTTTGCAAAGTTCACTGCATTTACGGTTTATGCAAATATGGTAAGTTGTTGCATATACGGTATTCTGATGCAAATATAGTAGCAAACACAGTATGCTGTTGCAAATACAGTAAGCTATAAATATGGTAATCTGTATATAAAGTAATGTGTATATACGGTGTTCGTAAATACGGTATGTTGCATAAATCCAATATCTAAATTGCATATACGGTATGCTGATACAAATACGGTAAGTTGTTACAAATTCAGTATGCTGTTGCAAATACAGTAAGCTGTAAATACGGTAATCTGCATATATGGTAATTTGTATATACGGTGTGCGTAAATACGGTATATTGCATAATCCAATAACTAAATTGTATATATGGTATGTGTTAATCCGATATTCATTCCTAACCATTCCATCTGGCACATTTAGTCCAACATAAATCACTAATAGAGCCTAAACAAAACAGTAGTCCTAGCTTACCTAATTCACAATATGTTCTTTGTAGAAGCTCGAGAAATAAAATGAAATTAAGCTATTATGTTGTGATGATCTAGCGCCGCCAACCTAGCTTATTCAAGAAACAAGTTACGGAAGCTTAACCCATTTAAGATTTTGAAAGCTCAAACCATAAGTTAATTAAAAGCCCAACAATTTAAAAGATTAAGTTTAAGTAAATTTGATCACTAAGATTTAATGAATAACTGGGTTGCCACAATAGTCATTTACATGGTGTTTCATATAAGCAACCCATGTAATCACCATGTAGATGTTTTTATAAAACTTTTATATGAATTATTTTTATGTCTTAGAGACTCTTCAAATTCTTAGTTAAAAAACCAATTTAACAAACTTAATGATAATACAACTCCCCCCGTTTAGTTTTACATTAAAAGGAAAGGTTACAAGAAGTAGAAGGTTACCTTTTCACTAAATCCCTCCTCAAATCCGAATTTCCTCTTATTTTCTCTCAAAAAAATATATTTTATATCAATTTAAATTAAGGGAGTTACAAGGGTGAGAAGAAGAAAGGCTTTCAACACATTTTACTCTTTGATATCCAAGAAAATTCAATGTAGGTAAAGGTGTAAGTGTTTACTTCGTTTTAAATTATGATTTTTGATAAATGTTTTAATGAAATGGTACCTCTGGTTAGGTGCTTCGGCACTATAACAGTTGGAATGATCATTCTCCAGCTCTACGTGTTATGATAATTCTATAGTAATTGGATTTTGCCGAAAATCCATCTTCGTATGATGGTATGAATCTATAGTTCGAAAATTTTAATTTGACAATGAAATACACCGATGATATCTATTGAGTTTCAAACTCATGGGTTAATTCCATTCTTACAGGTTGAATGGATTTTCCTTGGGGCGTGGATCATCATGATGCGACATGCCATGGAGAAACCGGTGATTTAATATCTTTAGTTGATTTGAAATGTTTACGTTTTTTTTAATTAGATTCCTATAGATGTCGTGTGTGGATCAATTCTACGAACATTCTTTATGAATAAATTATGTTTAAAAGTAGATATGTGCCATGGGAATAAATTTACAAATCACCGTTTATAAAAAAAAAATAAAAATAAAATGTTAACAATTTAAAGTTTTGTTGTCTCTTCAAAAAATTCAGATTTTGCCTCATTTTTAAAAATTCATAACTACTTTGTTACTTGGGATTTTTATACAAAACCAATGGTTTGGATAGCCTCATAATCTAGCTATTGAATGAACTTAGAATCATGTCAATCCGATGTCTGTAGAATTTTATATGTTGCATAAAGTAAACTGTACTAGGTAGAGTCGTTTTTCCAGCTTCTGTATTGACTTCAAAAATTCATAGCTCGACCAGTACTTAGAATTTTGGAATGAAACCAATTGGATTTGATATTCTCATGGATTATCTACTGAATAAATTTTAAATCATGTAATTTCGATGTCCGTGGAATTTAACATGTCATTTTAAGTGAACTGCACTAATTTACCTTTCAACTAGGTCACTTTTGGGATTTGAGAAATATTTTAATACCTCATTTGATGTTGATGGAACCAAATTTTTGACTATGTCATATTATAATGAGTTTACTACTTCACATTAAAATTTGATGAAGGTTTGGGGTCGATAGCTATACAAACGAATTTATTGACACTTACCCTACGAGATAGAAAAAGAAAACAGCTTTATTTAGTTAGAGTTAGTAGGATTTTAGGAAATATTTTAACGCCTTATATGTCATCGACGGAAGCCAAATTTTGGATATGTTATATTATAAGATGTTTCCTATTTTTTCTTCAAATTTCATGATATTTTGACATTGATAACTATACAAATGAGTTTATTTTATAATTTTATAGTAAACTGCATGTTAGGAAAAATAGAGTTCTTAAGGAAATTTTTTTAAAAACTAAATGTTTACGTTTCCGTTAAAGTAGTTAATTAAATTATTATTTTAAATAATTTCTAAGCCTAACGCTAAGGTACAATGGTTTGAGTAACGTTTCCGTCCATGCGGGTCGGGGTTTTACATTCTTAAAACGAACTAGCTATCTTCTATGGTGTTTAAAGGTAAACAACAATCGTCATACAAGATAGAACATATTTTCCTTCCTATGGAAGTAACACAACAATTTGTAATGCAAATAATGAAAATTCTTGTTTTCTACTCTAAATTCTGGAATAAAACATATGAAGTATTGCATTTGTCTATCGTGGTGTGTATCATGAATATTCTGATATATATTCATATGTATACAATTTGAAAAATTGGTGTAATAATTCAGACAATGAAGAAAAGTGTTTGTGGCCATTCAAACAACCTAAAAATCTTCTTCATGAAAAGTAATGATTGCTCAAACACTCTTCTAAATAACAGAGAGGTCTGTTAAGTCAATCACAGTCGATCACATACCAGAATCTAACGTCATTTGCAGATCACGGATGTCGATCATAGACAATCGGTTAGTCACAGTTAGAAAAACTTGAGGAAAAATAAATATTTGAAATATAATATAGTATTTAATTTTGAATGAAATATTTTATTCAAAACAACCCACTTGAACTTGGTATAAGGAAGAATTTGATTGAATTGCTGTAACTTATCCCGAGTAAGGAAAACTTGAATACTTTTGTTTGGTTTATATAGCCGAAGTAAGACGTTTGGTTTGGGCTCCAAGAGGTACCACTAATATTTGAAAGGGAGAGACCTAGATCCTATTGAGTTCGGTTTTAAGGTCACATGTACATGCGATATCCATCTGGTGGTTCAATTCGATTTATTTTAGTGCGTGTCCTTATCTTACCTATATCTTCTTGGAGAAAATTTATGTACGTTTTTTGAGCCAAATTGTAAAGATCAAATACTTTGGGTAGCTAAATAAAATTATTCTTGGAGCCAGGGTGCAATTTTTAGAAATTTCAGTTCTAGTTCCTGTGTCATCAGGGCCAAAAATAGGGCGAGTCAAGCCAAGCCGAGCCACTCGCAACTCCATTTTTTTTTTTAATTTTATTGAAAACACTTTAATCATTGGCAACTGGATAGCGAACTCGTGCGAATCAATTATTTTTTAAACAACATTTGGATCGATTATAATTGAAATTATATTTGGAGGAGAGATTTTTCATTCGTCATTTGTGCCAATTAATTATATTTGGAATAATATAGCCTCGTTTTGTCCCTATTAAATTAAATTTCATTTTTATTTCTCCTATTTTTAACAACACAATCTTCTATAAAATAATATTACAGGTAAATCAAAAAAATTTCCTTCTTTTTCAACCATCCATTCTTCTAAAAAAATATTGTCCTACCCATTATAATTTAAAATAATGAGGCCAAAAGGGCGCATAAATGGTTCTTTTTATAATATTAAGAAAACTCAAAAATATAAGTAGTATGATTTTGGTACTTAATAAATATTGATATAATATTAAGAAAACTCAAAAATATAAGTAGTATGATAAAATATAATTGATTATATATTTATGTATAAATTGGATATATATATATATATATATGTGTGTGTGTGTTTTAGTAGGGGTAAACACGGTTCGATTTGGACAGTTTGTGACAAATTTTCAAACCAAATAAAACCACTTCAATTTCTAAACTAAATCAATCCAAGCCACCTTTTTCAGTTTGGTTAGTTTAAAACCATGGTTTAAAAGGAAAAAATAATATAAATCAAACAAGTTAACTCATAAATATACGCTAAAATATAAATATTAGCATTATTTTGAATATTATCACAAGTTCCTCACTTCTAATAATTCAATGCAGTGAAACAATTTGTTCTAACCTCTTAATCAATACTAATTGACACAACATCTCCAGTGGTAACACATGATTCGTTCTCTGCATATAGATAAGAATATAATAAATATTTTCATTTATTACAATTAAATGTTGTGAAAAAGGCTATAAAATAAAGTGAATAGAAAGATGAAATTCGATAATACCGTCTATAGCTTTTTCTGAATCATCCAATGCTTCTACTTCATCCAAAATATTGATGAATTACTATAGGTTCCATGTTACTGTGTAACCAATTCTTAGTGTAAATCACCGTTTCAACCACTTTTGCACTCAATGAACTCCTAAAGGAATCAAGAATCCAACCACTAGTATAGAATGTAGACTCAGAAGCAATTGTAGATATTTGAACGACTAACACATCTTTGGTAATTTGGGAGACAATCTTGTACTTATTTTCATTCATTTTCCACCAAGTTAATATATCGAAATCATCATTGGTCAAATCTTCACAACGATCATTTAAATAATCCATCAAATTATTCGTCTCAGCTTGAGCTTCCTGCATAAATCTTGCTTTAAAAATTGAGGAAATGGGAGCACTTTGACTTCTAGGTTGAGTAGCATCCTTAGGTGGGTCTAATGGTGAAGTCATCATTTCCTTGTAGAATTCATATAACCTGTGAAGCATGTTTTTAGCTTTCTTTAACAACATGTTTGCAATTTACACATCATAAATAAGTTCAAGCCCAACTTTAAGCAATTCAAACTTGCATCTAGGTTCAAGAACTATTGTTGTGAACAACAATTGATTAAACTTTCCAAGATTGCCCCAAAACATCATATTTTCTTCTCATGCTAACTGCCATGGATCCTATCATACAGTTTGGCTCTTTAACTAATTCTTTCAACTCCCCATGAATTTCACATATCTCTTGAAAGTATTGTTTGACATTACCTATAAAGAGCCACTAATTTTCAATGTCATATCATAAAAAGTCTTCAAGAATCCAAGAAATGCTTTTGCTTGGTCCCAATCAATATGTGTTGGTGGTCCATCTATATTTTCCCCTTTAGATCTTTCTTCATCAAAGTATTTTGCATAGTTTTCATCACTTTCCAAAGCATGAAATGTTATTTTAAACATTATTGCAACCTGCAACATTATGTAGATGGAATTCCATCTAGTTGATACATCCAAACACAATAAACCTCGAAACTCAATATTTGCATCATTGCAGCTCTCTTGAAATCTTTTTAGTCATGTTGGGGAAGATCTAGCATACTCTAAAACATTGCTAATAGATGAAATAGCATTGCTAATTCCTTTTAAACCATCACAAACTATAAGATTGAGAATAGATGAAATAGAGGTGTTTTTCGAGACTCATATGAAGCATTTCTCCCCCAAGAACTGGACCATTTTTAGAAAAAAAACCCTTCATTTCATTATTGATACTTCGTTTGATATTGTATTGATGGTATGGCATTTTTTATAAAGTAATTGGATGAAATTTGTCCAAATTTGCCTAATTTATATTAAGAGCGTAAAAATAAAGATTGAATAGTCTCAGATTGCCTAATTCTTTTTATGAAACTCAATTTTTCCCTAAATTCAATTAATCAAATTTATCTTGTTGATAAAGCTTAGGAGAGCTACTACATGTACACCATATATTGTACAACGTGGTGTACAGCCCACTAGGTGGCCACGAATTTTTTATTCATGGTGGGCTTCCCTCATGTGAGTAGGCTATAAACTATGCTGTATTGCATGGGGTACAAACAACCTTATCCTTTAGCTTAGACACTGAAAATGTTCTAGAAGTAAGAGATAGTAAACTTGAACTGAAAACAACTAATAGAGTAATTTATTTACTTATATTCAAATTTAAATTGTGAATGAAGAAAGTAATTTAGATTTAATTGTTAAGACTAAGCAATATTACAAGACTTGATACATTCTCAAGTGACCACGTAAAGGAAGGTAGAAAAGTTTTAGAAGACCCTTACCATACCTTCTCCAAACTCCACAAAAGCAGGGGTCATTTTAGTTCAAAATCTCTATTGATACATCAAAACTCCGTAGAAATCATTTCATATACACTATTAACATACAACACTCATATAGTACTCTAGTTTCTCAGTCTTTATACAAAATAATTTTCAGTTTCCTAATGTCAACAATGCAATTTTCTTTTGGCAAGAACATCGTACATCAAGAAACATCGTGTTGCATATGTTATGCAAGTGTATCTCTGCTAAAGAAAAAAGATAAGAACTTCAACGAAAACATTGATGCAAAGATATGGTAAAAGAAATTTACTACTACTCAAGTTTATAATTGATATGTAAATTCAATCACTTGCAATAATTTTAGCCACACATTCATAACTATTAACATTATTATTCATAAATTTCGTGGGATCCACTATACTTCTCTTTACAAATCATTTATAAATTTGAGAACCAGATGTTAATATAAATGTTGATTTTCTTCAGAAGTCTTGCAAATTTTTCTAAAGTTGATCTGAATCTTTATTCTTCACCCGAGGTTGGCATTTATATTTCAAAAAATAATTTTCCCTAAAACTCGTTTTTAATCACATGGGACCACAACTTTTCAACCACATAATTCATCAATTTTATCAAAACCTATTAAAAATCTAATTTATATTTAAACCAAATTGGAGCTTCTTTTTTCTCCTTTTTAATCAGCATCTTTTTTTTTTTTCTCTTTTTTTAATATCATCAACACTTTACAGGATGTTCCCATTGCAGTTCTTGGAAACATATTCTATCTACATCAAATCAATAAGCTCCATTTAAGATTTTTTTTTCCAGGGGAGAAATGTATTTTAGGATGGTAATTTTTTCAGAATATATAACTAAAAAATGAATTTTATGAGAGAATGCGATATTAAAAATGAGTTTTGAAAATAATAATAATAATAATAATAATAATAATAATTTGAGGCTTAAACATGGGTAGTCAAGTCTCAATCCACAATAGAATTTTGAAAAATGGGGTAGAATTTGTAAACAGAAACTCCGTATACAATGGAGTAGAATTTCACATCCACTTGGCGGAGGCATTCGACAGAATCTTCAAGATTTTCGGAGTGTTAAAGAGTTCACAATTGAGTCAAGATTTAGTCTTTTGCGGATAAGAAAAAAATGCAAATCCAAGCAACATGATAAGTGTATTCAACCATTTTCTTTTATAAAACCTGTGCCAAAAATTAGAGCCAACTTCTCTGCATATCCATATCTAGAATTTCAACCCCATAATTCATTAATTTTATCAAAATCTATTGAAAATCTAATTTATATCTAAACCAAATTGGAGCTTCATTTTTCTCTTTGTTAATTAGCAACCGCCTTTTTTTTTTTTGTCTTTGCAGAATATTCCTAGTGCAATTCTTGGAAAACGTATCCTATCATCATTAAACAATAATGTAATACTCCGAAATTTTATGCTCGTTTAAATTTCTTTTAGGATTGCAATTTAACCTTCAATATTCTTTTGGCCATAAGAAAAAGGGGGCACCACCTTTGTAGTGGTTAATGCTAGAGGTAGTTAATGAATGCAGGCATGAAGTGCTAAATGTTGTATATGCATGAAGTGATATTTAGTTAGTCGAAATATAAGTCAAATTTGGATTTGAATGAAGTAGATTGTTTTGATAGGACTTCAATTGACCAAATGATTAAATTATTTTGTTGGGATTTATTTTACAATCTACAATATTTGAATATGTAAGTTGGATACAAATTTAAATTTGGGATATGCTTTGCTAATAATGAAAGTTAGAGAGATTAGGTTATATTATTTGGAAAATGAGAGACTTCCTTTGTAAATGTAAAATTTGTGGCCACTTATTACCCTATAATCAACCCACTTGTCATTTATCATTACCATACACTTATGCAATAGACCAAACATGTATAAAAGTAAGAAAAAAATGGGATATATATATATATATATATATATCCATTGCCATAGAAAAAAATTTCCTTCACTTTGTAAAACACTTATACACACAAATAGAGAGAAAAACCGACAAGAAGGAAGGAAAGGAAAAGGAAGTAAAGCCTAGCACTTTCAATTCATATTTTAATCGAAATTTCTTCAAGTTTTACGGTAAGATACTTTCCATGCTTAAGGGGTATGATTTCATGGTAATATTTATACTTAAGTTATGCATGAAAGGCCATAATATGCATATGGTGGACAAGTTCACAAAATTAGATATCTATTTATGCCTTAGGACAAGTCCGAAAGGTGCAAGTATGTGTTTGATTGCATTCTTTTGTGTAGTATTAACATGATAAAAATTCAAGCATGTATCTTACTGAGTATTCCTTATACTCATAGTATTCTATTCTAAATTTTCAGATCCATGATCGTTGGGTTGATGGAAGTTAGCTGGCATAAGTGATGTTGGGTTAAGGACAAAGATGTTTTGCATCGAAAGTTTCCTTTTATATGTTTTGTTCGATGACTGCTTTCTATCTGTTTTTCTTATGGTATTATATAAAAACATGTACATGACATGATGTAATATGATATTAAAAGCAAATTTTGTAATCACATCTTTCATGTTATGTTAAGAGATATTTTACAGTTTTTTTTCTTGCAAGTGTTGAAATAGGCAGAAACGGAACAGTTTTGGGGTCAACTTCAAAACGATATTTCCAACTCTATAAGTATCCATTTGAGACTCTAGAAATATTTCTGTGTTCCTCTCTGAGTTTTCTAAATATGGCCGTAGGATTTACTCAATTTGGATATTTGTGGCCTGAGATATAAATGTTTAAACGTCAAGGGGTCAATCTGGATTTCCTGTGTAACACTTCACTGTTTTCAGTAAAACGTCCATATCATATGATCTTGGAAAATTTTCATATTTTAACCTAGAAAATTAATTGAAATTATCTTTCTAATGCCGCAAATTTCATGTAAAACGGAGTTGGGATGAATTTTATAAAAATTGTCAAACTTGCTGCCCCAACTAACCTTGGTAGTGCCAAGTCTGTATATGTAAAGTATAATTTCTTCTCGACATGCACTTCTACCGGCTATTGAATTTTATAAGAATTATTTTACCAAATTGAAAATAAATTTCCAACATGTAATACTTCTATTTTACCAAAGGCAGAAGCTATTATGTTTAGTACGTGACCCTCGAAGCTTAAGTTCGGGGTGTCACAGTGTGGTATCAGAACAGTTATAGATTTTTGTGGACTTCTTAAAAGAAAGTTACTGTCCTTCATCATCAAGCAAGCTAGCAACTGACTTCCAACCAACGATCAAGGTAAAAAAAAAAATATTTTAATTTTTTGAGTTTTCTTATGCAACGAACTGCTATATCTATGGCTGGATATAGGAATACTTTGAATCAAGTCATGGTTGAGATTATGAAGTCATAAACACTTATATCTAAATATTTATTAGAGCTTTGTAGAGTAACATAATCAATTTTTGTCCTAGTTATGGCACGAACGGTAAGATCCCCCACAAGGACAGAAGCTTGTGGTTTTGAGAAGAAGCGGGACATATTATTGGCATTTTATTATAATTATTGTATGCATCCTCTCCATAGTCTCGAACAACATCTGGATTTGCTTGACTGTATTATTGAGATATTATGGGAGATACACCATAGCTTAAGGGATAAGGTGAAGATACAGAGGTTATATGAAACTATTCCAGAACCTTGGGCCTCTGTCATAAATGAGATCGTGCTATGGTCTGACGATGACCTTTCGTATGAGGACCTTACATATTTACTTCGAGAAAGTTATGGAACTAGCCGTGATTTACAGCGAAACTTTAAGAAAACTATAACCTTATCCATGAATACTAGTTTACGAGCTACCAATTTTAGGCTAGATAAGGAACCGTTGGCTAAGTGCTTTTCGAGAGTTCTAGGTGAAAGTTTTCTCATACCATTACCAGATAGATCGAAGCAAAGCATGTTAGAGGAAGACCAAGAAGAAGACCCAGATGAAGACCCCGATCAGGATCCAGAAGAAATAGAAGATTAGACACCATCTTATCCAGATATCTTTGTTTTTGGAATAGGATAGGATGTAATATGTACCTCTACTTTTGAATGTATGTACCATACCTCAACATGGTTTTTGTTTGTGAAAAACAATAATGTATATATATGATGGAAAGTTGCCTTGGCCTTTGGATTTTTTTTCTCAAATTAGTATTTTGTTCTGAAATAATCCTAACTGGATGAACATTTTTTTTTTCATTCAAAGGAAATGCCTACAAAGCGCAACCACGGCAATGCTAATGCTAGTTCTAGTGGTGGTGAAGTTAATGTTGCAAACTTTGCACGAGAACTGCTTGCTGTAATGCGGAAGTTGGGACAGCAACAATAGGCACCACCTTTGACTGGTCAACGAACCCTAAATCAACAAGTACCCGTTGATCATCAGGAGCCCAACCAACCAACTATTCAACCCCAAATAGTACCTAACTCGAGAGATCGAACTGCAATGATAGAGTAGTTTCGTAAAATGAACCCTCCATCGTTCGAGGGGAGTATGGATCCCTTAGCAGTTGATGATTGGTTATGAGAACTAGAACGTATCTTTAAATTTATAAGATGTGAAGATGCTGAAAGGGTAACATTTTTAGTGTTTATGTTAAAGAAGGGGCTAGTCATTGGTGGGACATGACTACTAGGTCATTAACACCTGCTGAAGAACAGGCTATAACTTGGGAGAGGTTTAAGGAACTTGTAGAAGAAAAATTCTTCCCGGCAGCTGTGAAAGATCGAAAGGAGATGGAGTTCCTCAGACTCCAGCAGGGAACCATGACCCTCGTGGAGTATGAACGCAAATTTGAGGAATTATTATGGTTTGCTCCACATCTAGTGGATACTGAGGAAAAGCGAGCTAGAAGATTTGAACGTGGACTTGAACCTTATATTCGTGACATAGTGTCAGTTCTTGAGCTGGGCACTTATCGAGAAGTCCTGAAACGAGCCCAGACTATTTCTTATCAAAGAACTCAAAATGTTGGAAATCCTTACCGAGTTCAAAATTTCTCAGGTAAGAGAAAGTGGAACTTTGACAGACAAAATACCGGTAAAGGAAAAGGGAATAATGCACCAAAGAAAGGAAAGATGGATATAGTAGGAGTTAGTGGTGAAAAGCGTTGTCCTAAGTGCGATAGATCTCACAAAGGATAATGTCTATTGGGAAAAAAATGTTTGTTTCAAGTGTGGGAAATCAGGACATTTTGCTAAAGAATGTCCCCAGAATCAGGCACGGAGGGCTGGAGATGACAAAAAAGGAAAAGCAAGAGTTTTCTCCTTATCTAGACAAGAAGCAGAACGAGACCCTAATGTCCTCGCAGGTATCATCTCTGTTTCCAATATGCCTGCATTTGTACTTATAGATTCTGGAGCTACACATTCGTTCATTTCTTCTTCTTTTGTTGTAAAGTCTAAAGTGGAATGTGAATTCATTCCGTATACCTTAGAAATATCTCTCCTATCTGGAAAGATACTTGTCGCTAACCAAATAGCTAGAGATCTTAGGATGGAAATTGATGGTAGAGGTATAGCGGTAGATCTAATTCCATTAACGATAAAAGACTTTGATGTTATCCTTGGTATGGACTGGTTGTCTAAAAACTATGCAACTATTCATTGTACCGAGAGAATGGTGGTTTTTCGAAGACCGGGCGAGGAAGAGTTCCATTTTGTGGGAACTGAGGCAAATACATCGTCTCATATAGTGTCAACAACTCAGATTGAAAGGATGACGAAAAAGGAATTAGGTCAAAGATTTCTAGTATCGATGATCGATATTAAACAAGATAAGTTGTCAGTTGAGGATGTTCAAATAGTTCGACACTATAAAGATGTTTTTCCAGAAGACCTTCTAGGTGTACCACCAGACAGGCAAGTAGAGTTTACCATCGATTTGGTACCAGGAGCAACACCTATTTCAAAGGTTCCATATCGTATGGCACCGTTGGAACTACAAGAGCTGAAGGTACAGCTGAAGGAGCTTCTTGATAAGGGTTTCATTAGACCAAGTGTATCACCTTGGGGTGCACCTGTGTTATTTGTGAAAAAGACGGATGGAACAATGAGGCTGTGCATTGACTACCAAGAATTGAATCACTATCAAAAATAAATATCCACTTTCAAGAATAGAAGATTTGTTTGACCAGCTTAAGGGGGCTACAGTATTTTCAAAGATCGATCTAAGATCAGGATATCACCAATTGAAAATTAAGTCGGATGATATCCCTAAGACGGCTTTTAGGACGCGTTATGGTCAATATGAATTTCTGGTGATGCCTTTTGGATTAACTAATGCCGCGGCAGTATTTATGGATTTAATGAACAGAGTATTCCATGAATACTTAGACCAATTTGTTATAGTTTTCATTGATGATATCTTAATCTATTCGAAGAATAATGAGGAACACGAGAAACATCTCAGGATTGTCTTAGAAACTCTAAGAAAAGAGAAGCTTTATGCCAAATTCAAGAAATGTGAATTCTGGTTGGATAAAATAGGTTTTCTGGGGCACGTAATCACAGCACGAGGAATTGAAGTAGATCCAACTAAAGTAGAAGCAGTAAATAATTGGGTAAGACCAACCAATGTTAGAGAAATACATAGTTTCTTGGGATTGGCTGGTTACTATAGAAGATTTATCGAAGGATTTTCTAAAATAGCAGGACCATTGACCCAATTGACTCGAAAAGGGATAAAATTTCAATGGACAGAGAAATGTGAACAAAGCTTCCAAGAGCTAAAACGAAGATTAGTCACAGCTCCAGTGTTAACAATACCTGACGAACCAGAAGGATTCGTTATATATAGTGATGCTTCGAAATAGGGCATAGGATTTGTTCTGATGCAGAAAGGAAAGGTAATAGCCTACGCTTCCAGACAATTGAAGCAATATGAACGAAACTACCCAACCCATGATCTAGAATTGGCTGCGGTGGTTCATGCCCTCAAGATATGGCGTCATTACTTATATGGAAATAAGTGTGACATTTATACTGATCATAAGAGTTTGAAGTATTTTTTCACCCAAAAGGAATTAAATATGAGGCTGAGGAGATGGCTAGAGCTAGTAAAGGATTATGATTGCACTATCCTTTACCATCCTGGTAAAGCTAATGTAGTAGCTGACGCTCTTAGCAGAAAGGCAGTTGGACAATTAGCAGTACAAATCACTATGCAGGATCAGTTGTTAAAGGATTTCGACAACTTACATCTAGAAGTAATTTTTCCACCAACCCAAACTATCACCAAGATAGCGGCTCTAACAATTTGACCAACACTTAGAGATTGAATAAGATTAGCACAAGATGGTGACTCTTTCTTGCAAAAGATTAAATCTGAAGTTGGTACTAGCAAGCGAAAAGATTTTGAATTAGGTAGTGATAAAGCCTTACTCTTTAAGGGGAGGTTGTGTGTGCCAAAAGATGAGGGATTAAGGAAAGAAATTTTTGAAGAAGCACACTTAACTCCATATACTGCCCATCCAGGAGGTACAAAAATGTATCGTGATCTAAAGAGTATGTTTTGGTGGAGAAATATGAAACGGTGCATAGGTCTTTTTGTCAGGAGGTGCATGACTTGTCAACAAGTAAAAGCTGAACATCAAAAGCCATCTGGATTGTTGGAACCATTAACAATTCCATAATGGAAGTGGGAGTATATAACTATGGATTTTGTCATGGGTTTTCCAAAATCAGCTAGGAGAAATGATGCTATGTGGGTTATAGTGGATCGGTTAACAAAGTCAGCTCATTTTCTACCTATAAGAATGAATTTTAGTATGGATCAATATGCGCGGTTATACATCAAAGAGGTCATCCGTTTGCATGGTATCCCAATCTCAATTGTATCGGATAGAGATCCAATATTTACCTCAAAATTTTGGAAAAGTTTGCAAGAAGCTATGGGAATCAAGTTAAATTTCAGCACAGCTTTTCATGCACAAACTGATGGACAATCGGAGAGGACTATACAGACTTTGGAGGATATGTTGCATGCATGCGTCCTTGATTTAGGGGGCAGTTGGGAAAATTATGTACCACTGGTAGAGTTTGCCTATAATAATAGCTATCAAGCTACGATAAAGATGGCACCTTACGAAGCTCTTTATGGTAGAAGATGTAGAGCTCCCCTGTATTGGGATGAAGTAGGTGAACGAAGAGTTTTAGGACCCGAAATAATTGAAGAGACTAGTCGAGCGGTTGATAAAATAAGAGCTAGAACCAAGGCAGCCCAGGATCGACAAAAAAAGTTATGCCGATAAAAGGAGAAAAGATTTGGCATTTAATGTTGGTGATAAAGTTTTCTTAAAAGTGGCACCGATAAAGGGAGTTCTTCGTTTTGGGAAGAAAGGAAAACTTCGACCAAGATTCGTAGGTCCTTTTGAAATTTTACAAAAAGTTGGAAATGCAGCCTATCGAATCGCTCTACCACCAGATTTGTCGGCAATTCATGATGTGTTCCACGTGTCAATGTTTCGGCAATATGTGTCAGATCCAAGTCATGTGGTTAGTTATCAACCATTGGATATCAAACAAAATATGACATATGAGGAAAAATCAGTAGCAATATTGGATCGCAGAATCCAACAATTAAGGACAAAGAAAATTCCGTTAGTAAGAATTCAATGGGGGAACCATAAGGTCGAAGAATCAACTTGGGAAAGAGAAGAGGAAATCAAGACCAAGTATCCAGAATTTTTCAACTAAGTTCAAGGTAATTTCGAGGACGAAATTTTTTTTAAGGGAGGAGGGATGTAATACTCCGAAATTTTATGCTCGTTTAAATTTCTTTTAGGATAGCGACTTAACCTTCAATATTCTTTTGGCCATAAGAAAAAGGGGGCACCACCTTTGTAGTGGTTAATGCTAGAGGTAGTTAATGAATGCAGGCATGAAGTGCTAAATGTTGTATATGCATGAAGTGATCTTTAGTTAGTCGAAATATAAGTCAAATTTGGATTTGAATGAAATAGATTATTTTGTTAGGATTTCAATTGACCAAATGATTAAATTATTTTGTTGGGATTTATTTTACAATCTACAATATTTGAATATGTAAGTTGGATACAAATTTAAATTTGGGATATGCTTTGCTAATAATGAAAGTTAGAGGGATTATATATATATATATATATATCCATATCCATTGCATAGAAAAAGATTTCCTTCACTTTGCAAAATACTTATACACACAAATAGAGAGAAAAACCGACAAAAAGGAAGGAAAGGAAAAGGAAGTAAAGCCTAGCACTTTCAATTCATATTTCAATCGAAATTTCTCCAAGTTTTATGGTAAGATACTTTCCATGCTTAAGGGGTATGATTTCATGGTAATATTTATACTTAAGTTATGCATGAAAGGCCATAATATGCATATGGTGGACAAGTCCACAAAGTTAGATATCTATTTATGCTTTAGGACAAGTCCGAAGGACACCGGCAAGCCGGAAGGTGCAAGTATGTGTTTGATTGCATTCTTTTGTGTAGTATTAACATGATAAAAATCCAAGCATGGTATCTTACTGAGTATTCCTTATACTCATAGTATTCTATTCTAAATTTTCAGATCCATGATCGTTGGGTTGACAGCGCATAAGTGATGATGGGTTAGGACAAAGATGTTTTGCATCGAAAGTTTCCTTTTATATGTTTTGTTCGATGACTGCTTTCTATCTGTTTTTCTTATGGTATTATATAAAAACATGTACATGACATGATGTAATATGATATTAAAAGAAAATTTTGTAATCACATCTTTCATGTTATGTTAAGAGACATTTTACAGTTTTTTTTCTTGCAAGTGTTGAAATAGGCAGAAACGGAACAGTTTTGGGGTCAACTTCAAAATGATATTTCCAACTCTATAAGTATCCATTTGAGACTCTAGAAATATTTCTGTGTTCCTCTCTGAGTTTTCTAAATATGGCCGTAAGATTTACTCAATTTGGATATTTGTGGCCTGAGATATAAATTTTTAAACGTCAAGGGGTCAATCTGGATTTCCTGTGTAACACTTCACTGTTTTCAGTAAAACGTCCATATCATATGATCTTGGAAAATTTTCATATTTTAACCTAGAAAATTAATTGAAATTATCTTTCTAATGCCGCAAATTTCATGTAAAACGGAGTTGGGATGAATTTTATAAAAATTGTCAAACTTGCTGCCCCAACTAACCTTGGTAGTGCCAAGTCTGTATATGTAAAGTATAATTTCTTCTCGACATGCACTTCTACCGGCTATTGAATTTTATAAGAATTATTTTACCAAATTGAAAATAAGTTTCCAACATGTAATACTTCTATTTAATAGTATTTACATGTACCAAAGGTAGAAGCTATTATGTTTAGTACGTGACCCTCGAAACTTAAGTTCGGGGTGTCACAAATAATCCCCGTTTGAGTTTTTTTTTTTTTTTTTTTTTTTTGAGAAATGTGTTTCGTAATAGTAATTTTTCAGAGAACATATAATGAAAAATTAGAAAAAAATTAAATTTGCGAATAAAATTATTTTATGAGAGAATGTGTTATTAAAAATGAGTTTAAAAAAAATAATAAAAATAAAATTTGAGGCTGAAAAACCACACTCGAGTTTTCTAAAATGGGGTATAATTTGTGAAAACAAACTCCATATAGAATGGGGTAGAATTCATGTCCATCTGTCAAACGCATTCTGCAGAACTTTCAAGATTTTTGGCACGTTAAAGACTTCACAATTGAGTCAACATTTTGTCTTTCGGGGATAACAAAAATTAGGAAATTTTGCAATAGAGGTCCCAAATGATATAAAAATGTGCAGCCAAGTCACAGTCTTCTTATCTTAGTAGCTAAATCCAAAACCTTAATAAATGTGCGCCAGAAGCGCTTTTAACGATTTTCATCCAAAATTTTGTCAATTAATCAAAAGTCAAACATTTAGTTTTAATTGGACCAATGAATGAGGCAAGATGAGTTGCTGCATAACAATTTTATTCAATTTGGTGCAAGCCAACTCGTGATAGTAGACGAGCGGCCCTCTACTCGCACGACAAAATCGTTGCTCCACATCTATGCCCATGCTCACACCCACTATTCATGTTGAGCATGAGCTAAGCCAAGTTGTGGGCTTGCCCCACTTAACATTCCTATTAGGTTAATAAAAGTTGTAAAAAAGATTTGGAGGAGAGATTTTTTATTTGTCATTTGTGCCAATTAATTATATTTTAAATAATATGTATTATTTGTTTTATAATTATAAGAAAGTATAAATGTAAGTGATTGATTGGTACGATTTTGACACGAAATAATTTTTGATGTAATACTTTTCACACTTTCATAATACTTTATCGATTGTGCTACATCTAAATAATGGTTTACATTTATATGATGTGTTGACATGTGATTGGATTAGAATTTTTTTAATGAAATAAAAAAATAAAAGTTTCTCCATTATCTTTTTGACACATCATATGTATGTAAACCATTAAATAATTCAATTATGTACATGTAGCAATAAATATAGATATGACCCATTCCATAATATTGATGAGATAATAGAGAATAATATTTTTTTGTATTGGCAAAGGTTGTTGAATTATTATTGATATTTTACTATATAATTTAACATGTGATAAGCATTCTAATTTTCTCTCCGATATATAATTACAATTTAATCCACAGTGCATTGCACGTTATATTGTTTGCCTTATGAGATTTCAAGTTTGAATCTGAGAGGATGTGATGTAAGACTATGAGAGTAAAATGTGTACAGACTATCACGGGAAGGCTAATAAGACTGGATTATCCATTTAGCATCATACGAATAATGTTTTAAAAAAAAAAAGTTAGTAAATATGAAATATATAAATTTATTTATAAGTTAGTAGTATGTAAAGTTAATAATATTTACATACTACTAAATTTACTTACAGATGAAGAAGTTCATTTAAGAAAAATTACTTACAAATAAAAAAGACAGTTTTTTTAAAAAAATAATATTTTTATAGTAATCAAAATTTGAAAAATAGTTACTTATTTTGACAATAACATAAGAGTCATTAGATAAACAGCAAATTTTCTTAAACAGTAACTTTTCTTAATTTAAAGGTAGTAAAAAGAAAGTTATTTAAACATATTTATAAACACACTACAAGACAATTTCCTCTAAAATTTTATTTGTAGGGAAATGTTTTTATTACGAACCCTTTTGAGATGAATACAATACGTCATGTAAGTTTTCCCTGACAAAATAATTTATCTCCTAAAAAGTTAATTTTGCCCAAGAAATAATATCGCTTTTCCCTACAAATTATTTTGTGGGCTAGATCTTGCTTTTCCTACAAAAATTCTTGTGTGGAAAGAATATTTGCAGACTAAAATATATTTTTTCCTCAATAATTAAAATTTTGAAATAACATGGAACGGATTATCGTTTAGGCTAAACCCTATTTTTCTCTACACAATATTTTTTTTTGTAGAAAAAGCATGTTTGTAGGCTACTATGAAATAATTTGTATGGAGAAACTAATTTATTTTTATATATTTTATTTATTTTATATTATAGTAATTTTTTTAACCATATTCAAAATAATATAAAGATGGAAAAAATAAATTATTTAAGACATTTAATGCCAATCAATGCAATATCGAATCCAAAATATTTCATGAAAACACAAACAAAAACTAAGTATGGTTACATTCAAATTTAAAAACAATATAGAAAACATCTTTTATATCTACTATTATTATGCACCTAAAAAGCATAACTGTTCATCCTCCAGAATTAGATATGCAACTCATCATCACCGAAGTTGTTTTCTTCGTCCACAATAGCATCATTTCCCTATCTCTATTGACAAGGGTGTAAATGGTGGTACAACGAAACCAGCTTTACCACATAACTGGTGCAAAGAGTGATGCTTAGACTGCAAATTAGAATTAAAATTGTTGCTTAACAACCTTCAACTTATTTTGCATCCTTTGCTCCATCTTTACTCGAGCTACATCGGCTACCGTTCGAACAATACGCTTTGCTTCTAACTCTTTCTCCATACTGTATACATCGAAAAAAGATGTCCCAACTTACGAATTGACGTTCGAGCTTTGCTCCTAGAATAGACATTATTATATTAAGTCCAATCTCAGGATCATTTACAGGATTATCCTCTAAAGAGGTATCTTCTAAAAACTATTGCTCATTTGTCCTCTTTACAAGATATTCACATTCTTCGACAAGCACCTTATCCTACAAGCACAACCCACAAGAGAACCACCCATAAAATCAAAATCTGCAAAAGATATAACACAACCAATGAGATATAATCGACCCACGAAATTATTTTGACTATAGCAGTGTTTATTTCCATGTGGTAAATGATGCTTAAAGGGTTAAACCTGTTCCAATTCCCAACCATTATATCTTTCTTCTACTCCAAAATGGAAATGCTATCACGAAAGATGAACTTAATAATATCAAATAAGTGATGAGGATGATGAGGGAGAGAATTTCCATGATACGTTATAAAATGTACTTCTTAAAAAGGTATACGAAGATATGTCAAAGATCCCTAGTATTAAGAGTCTACTTTGACTTTTGTAACTTGGTCCAACCTTGCAATAAGCTAAAAGATACCTCAACTCTAACCGATACATTCCCCAAATGGTTAAAATGGATATAAAATGCCTCAGGTGAAATAGTACATATGTTGATCAAGCACAATTAATGGAGATTGATGGAATGTATTAAAAATTTGGCAAAGCCAAATAATTCAAATGCATAGTCTTTAATTTATATATGCCAATTCCCTTGAAATAAAGGTAGAATTGATTTTTAAGTGCCTAGGCAATTTGGAATAAAATTACATAAAAACTAGTCAAGTTTTCATTCTCTTTTTGATGTGGGATTCATCCCTTCAATACAACAAAGATACCATTAAAGATTTTCATGGACATTTCGAAGATTTATTTTAACTCACCGAAACACGTTTTTACTCATCTAACTTGGTGTCACAAGGACTAAACTTGCTTCATAGATTCTTTATCATCTTACTAACTGATAAGTACGTTTTGTGCACTTATTTATGTCATATTTTTAAGTATTTATATCGTCAAATTATTAATTTCTACTTAATTTGGGTTAATTTCCTTTTGTTTTAGTTATGGACCCGTTTTGAAGCATTTGGAAAAGAAAATGATCTATAGGCTATTAAATTTGTGGACTAAATCTTGTGTGATAAAAGTTGGAGAATCAAAATTGAAGAAACAATGGAGAAAAGGACTAGCATTAATTATGATGAAGTGGGGCCTTGGAAGATAAATTGCAATTAATTTGGGCCTCAACTTGGACTCTTGTTGAAAACAAAATCAATTGGCCAGCTTTAATTTTACTTGGGCTGAAATTACTTCCAATTGGAAAACTCAGGGCAATTAAAAAGGAGAAAACAAGCTGGCTGGTGGAATGAGAAAAGAGCTGTACCAAAAGAAAACAATTGGGCGAAGACAGATTGCAAAGGACCATAAAACGAGTTGGCTGCTGGAAAATTTCCACGCATAGGAAAGAGAGAAAAGTCGGCTGGAGTTAAATATATAGGGGGGTTTGGTATCGATTTTCCATCCAAAAAATCAATTTTTTTTACCGTTATTTCACCATTTAGGCTGTCATTTTTTATCATTTCTCTTATAGGTAGGACCCACTTTTCTCTCCAACGATCAAAAAATCAATTATCAAAATCCCTACCAAATAAGCCCATAGAGAGAAAAAAAAATCGACAGCTGTGAAGAGAATTGAAAGAGAAGAAGACAAGAAACGATGGCTCAATTGGAGGCTGAAGAGGCAGAAAATTGGTCTCTCAATTGAAGAATTCAATTGGCGGCTGGGAGGCAGGAATGAAAGCAAAGTCAGTAATTGGGAGTGCAAACATATTTTCGCGTGACTATAGCTGAAAATTGAGCAGGGATTAGTCACGTTCTATCGATATTTGGTGATATCTTTTATCTTTTCTTTGTTAAATCTCAACATTATACTAGACTAAACTATTTTGTGTTAGGATTTGCGATAAATCTTAAATTATGAACTTTTAACTTTTGAAATTTATTTATTTTAACGTTAAAACACGTTTTCAACTTTGAATAATTGATATTGATTTAATTTTCTCTATAATTACTTGATCACTAATTGTATGAATATTGTAACTTGTTTTACTCTTGAGAAATAGAAAATAAGTTAGACATTGGGTCAATTGTCGTAGAATCTAATAAGGGATAGAATATATTGCTACGCTTTACGAGACCTTTAAGTATTCATGATTTTTTAATGCATTTGTATATGTTCGCATCTGTCATAAAAATATAGTCGGATCACATGTAAAAATAGGTTTGATTTTACTCGAAAGGGATTGTTAAACAAATTAAGAATACCAGTCTTCATAATTGAATCGTATTGTCAAAATTATGAAGTTCGCGGTTAAAGAGGATTGATATAAGGGGATTCGAAATCCTAATACTGTGGTATCACATTTTATAAAATTTGCATTTAATTTAAGTTTTACATCTATTTTAGTTAAGGTAGGTTTTGCTTTCATAAGTAGATCATTTAATTTATCGAAAAAATCACAGATTTATATTGTTTGGGTTAAAGCGAAGATAATTTGAATTTAAACTAATACAATCTCTGTAGCGTCTTGAACTCAAAATCCACTTCATTACTTGTTAACGAACCGTATATTTGCAATGATTTTAATTCGAAAAATAATTTCTTGAACACTAACAAAGTAAACAGAAGCACGGCTAAAAATTGTCCCATAAAGTTCGCTAATCATAAATCAATTAATGGATTCAAATTATTCGAGAAAACAAATTAGAAAAAAGATATCATATTAAAGAGCTAAAGGTTATCAGATTAGCCGAATAAATAAAAATAAAACTAACCTGTATCGCATTGTCTCTCGAAAGAGCTCTATCTATTGGGCCAGCTTATTTGTGAGACATGGATAATCCAACCTATCGCCTATTTCTGCAAGTTTCTCCCTAGTAAATTCAAGATTCACTTAGAAATTTGGTTTCAGCATCTAGCGATTGAACAGAAATATTAACTAAGCATTAAAGAAACCCTATCAATTAATTGAAAAAAGATATATTTAATATAGGCTTTATAGATGGCGAGTAATACCTACCGAACCCACAACACATCAAATATGAACGCGAGAGAGAGAGAGAGAGAGAGAGAACCAAAGCCAGGAGAACAGATCTGAATCAATTCCAATTTTCCCCTAAGCGAACCATACTCATTAGTCAACAAATAATATTATTAAAAAAAAAAAAAACAAAATTCATACAAGGACATAACACTAACATAAAGAGAAAATTTATAAAATCCCCAAAAATTAGCAAATTGCACGAACAGAGCGGAAATTGAATGAAGAAGAAGGGTACTGAATCGTACCTTGACAATAATCCACATCCAAGAACACAAGATCGAAATTGAAAAACGCGAAGAGAAACCCACGAGATAGGATTCAAGAGAAAGCTGAGATTAGATAGGTTTCAATATTTGTTTTTAAAGTTTAAACAATCAACCACACTAGAAGTACAATTTAATGTACAATTTGGTTGACAAGGGGGACAATAGGGGGCATCCACTTGGCCCCCCCAAATTGTACAAATAGAATAATTCTTAAACAATTGAAGTGGTTTGACGGGTCAGTTCATTGATGATTCGATGTTTTAACCCATAACAGATCCTATTCACAAATAGGTCAAGTATTAAGTAAAATGAAAATTGGATAATTTTCCTACTAATTATTAGCTTACAAATAGGTGAATTTATTTTGTCGGCAAAAGATATTTCTTGGTCGTCAAATTTTTTGTTGGGAAAAAAATACAAATTTTAGTGGGCACAACAAGTCTTCTCACTATTGAAAATTTTTGAAGTAAATTATAGCCCTACTAAATGTCATTTTAGTAGGAAAAGTGAACTCCACCTAAAAATCTCAATTTGCCTTCCAATATTTTGTAGGGAAATCATATATTTCTTTTAGTGACAAAACCTATATTTACGAATACGTAAGTTCTTCATACATGTTTATGGACGAATAGCATATTTATGAATATGTAAATAACTATATTCACTTATAAGTAAATTTTTACTCCTCCCTACAGGTAGAAAACCTTAAAATTTCGTATGGATTTAATGATTGATACTCACATTTCAATTTAGTCACTCTTCTTTAATTTTATTCTAAAAATGTCACCTAACTTCATATGCTGTTTTAAGTAAGTCATTCCATTGTTTATCTTACTATTTTCTGTGAAAATTAATGGCAACAATCAGAATGACTAACTTAAGTTGTGAATTAAAACCTTTAAGGAAACCCAAAATAACAAGACCTGTAATTGATTTTCAAAATTCTTTATTTTAAATACTCATTTTCTACCACACATTTATACGATGAAATATTTTGCACGTAACTGAAAATTTTCCCTTATTTTTTAATAACATATTTCAAAAATTAACTATTTAGAATATTGTTTTTGGGGGCATTTTAAAAAATAACCAATTCCATGCTTGTCAGTTTTAAAGTGTCAAATTTTGATACCTTTTGCAAAAAGAGCCAAATTTGACAACAGAAAATCCATTTTACCCTTAATGAAAAATACAGCAAAGAAAAAACTCTTTTATTTTATTTTTTATTTTTTAAGTGCGGTAAGTATCTAGTGGCTATCAAGTTGCTTCAATGAGAAGCTACAATAATGTGATAGTTATTACCTAGCCCCTGTTTGATCTCCATTAAATTACATTCCATTACATTCTATTTTTCTCTCTCCTATTTTCAACCACACAATCTTCCATAAAATAATATTACATATGAATCGAAATTTTTTTCTTTTTTTTCAACCACTCATTTTTTCAACAAAACACTACTCTCCCCATTTTCATTACCAAAAATGGGGGTCAAACGGGGGCCTAATGGGTTTAACCTTGCATTATCTACTAGGCATTGACCAATTCTTTTAGAAAAAAGATGAAATAGAAAATTAATGCACCAACAAAGAACTATATGATCTAACAAATAAGAAAATAGCGTAATTTCATTTTGATATTTGATTTTATCCAAATTTGCTAGTTGATTGTGTTGTCCACAAATTTCGATAGAAGGTAATTTTATTTCTATTTTTTTGAAATCTTTTTGTGCCGATAAATTGTGCTTAATAGTCATCATTATACATGTGATTTAAAAGGATTAAATTATTTTACAAAATTAGTCAAGATTTGTTGTAAGATTATTAGAGTATTTAAAAAATATATATATGTTCACTGTGGTACGTTCCTCCAACATTATGACAAATTCTTCTTAAATGGCTTTGATAGATAAGAGGTAGTTGTGTATTGACCTTGTTATTAATGGTGAGAATGAATTCTTTGCAAAAATGGTGATGGAAGAAGATGATAAATGTATTTTATAATGCATGTGAGGATGATATTTTATTATTGTTAGAGTTTTAGTTAAACATAAATTTTTAAAGAACATAAAATGGTCCAAAACAATTTAATGAAAATAAATTAGTGGAAGAATTTAGAATGATATATTTTTATTTAATTTTATATAATTCTATTTTGGTAAATTTACATAAAATTAAACAATAATATAATCATCTTTCTGAAGATGGCTGTACATATAAAAACATGAATGTAAATAATGGTACACTTTACATCTTCGCTCATGTTTGAGCTTCGTTATCTAAAACTCAATTTTTTTCTCAAACTAATTTTTAATGACAAATTCATCAATAAAATAATTTACATATAAATTTAAAACTTTTCTTTATTTTTAACAAGAAAAAATCAATATTATAAAACACAATTTTCGAAAAATGGAGCTCTGGGCTAAATAAAAAATCTAATCATGCCGCTTCAAAACTAAAAAATAACCAAAATCCAAGCAACTCTTGAAGACCTCACAATCATTCTGAAACACCAAAAGTAAATCCCAGTACACAATAGATATTTTATAGTAATTGTCCAGTCTGTGCAGAACTTCAAACCCTAGTGATTAGTGCAGAGAAAAATAGGCGCCATTGTAGAAGGAGAATAAGCTCTCCTAAGGCTAGGATTTTGAATTGTAATTGAGTCTGTTCTGATGCTCGTTGTAGATATTTATTATGGTGTCCATGTATAGGTGGGGTTGAGGTGAAGTTTAAGATTTGTTTGAAAAATGAGTAAATGGCTCAATTTTGGCAAAATTTTCGGTAGGACTCATTAGTCCAATTTGAAAAATCAAAGTTGATCCTTATTCTCCTTCGTGAGAGCATCAAAATCATATATTTACTTGCCAAAATTGATGAATGGACGAATGAGGAATTGGAGCTAGAAATTAATCATTGGAAGATGGTTTAAGTGGGAAAAAATTGAGTTTGTCCCACATAGGAAAAATATGAAAGCAAGAACCACTTTAAATAGGGTTGCACATTGGAATGGTGTAATCATGTATAACGTAGAGGCTCTCTTCACGTGCGCACGCAGGAGGTGCAAATCACGGATTGAAATTACCTTCGAACCTTGAACTTTGTGCGTGCGCGACCTGCATACACAAATGTTATACCGAACAGAGGAAAGAGTGTCCACATTTTACAATTTTTTGCTTTCTCATTACCTTTGAGTTTCCGAAAACTGCCCAAACTCCCAGAAATTGAAGCAACTCTATTATTTATTGCTATGGAGTTAATAGACAGATTTAATCTTATATTACGTCTCATTTCTAGCAATTCTAACCACGATGATACACGCTAGGAAATTACTGTTTGCATACACACTGAAATATTTTGTAAATTAGTCTTGTCTACATACATAATCTGTTGCATTGCCAACGTCGTCTTGGTGATGATATTGTTCGAATACAAAATTAGTTCGTCGAAGTAGTGTCTGTGGTGCACAAATTCTACGAATTTTACCGTTTTATCCTGGAAAACAGACGCTCGGATTAGATCTCAAGCACTTATGATGAGGGGGCAAATCTGTTTTAAGGAAACTGTGTTCGCACAAGCCTCTGGTTGAAAATTCATCTGCTATTTATTTAATCTTGCAGAATTATTTATTTAGCGTTTATTTGTGTGATTCATATAATTTGTAGTTTTATTATGTTATCATTCTATTTATGTTTATTAAAATTATTCTGCGTTAATTTCTATTTATGTTAAAAATAAAAATTGGAAAAAATTACTGTAACTTCGGTATGTGTAAATGCAAAATTGGTATGTGAAAATATGGTATGTGGAAATACGGATGAAATAGGTAAAACAATATGTACAAATAATGTTAAAAGCATATACGGTAGACAGCATATACAGTAAGCTTCCTGTAAATACGATAAGCTGCATATACATTATGCTAAAAATCGGTATCTAAATTACATATACGATATGTGATAATCTGATTTCATTAACACCACTATATTCCACAAGAAGTACCTCACAGAGAAACACAGTGCGTGATAATCACTAAGGTGCATTGATGGGTGGTGACTAACTTGGTGGTAGGGTGGCAACTGGCATGGCGATCAGTGGCCACTAGCATGGAGGTGGGTGGCACAGCCTGAGAGTGCTTTGGATAAGAATCAAGAGAGAGACTTGAGTTTTGGGTTGGTCGGCGACAGGCATGGCGGTGGGTGATGACTAATGTAGTTTGGGTGTGGCGCGCGGCTGGTGTGAGAGAAGGAGAATGCTTTTGATTGTAGTTTTTTTCGAATATCAAGTATAGGTTAGGTATTAAATTTGTAGGTTACGTGTCAATATTCTATCTATCAACTAATTTTTAATTTATGGAAAAAAAATCTTTTTGATGGAATTTGAAATTGTTATAGGAGCACGTTGGTCAAAATTTTAGCAAAATGGACATTAAATAAATTTGGGATATTTTTTGCAAATGACCATGTGAAAAAAGTGGACATGTCTTGTAATTTCCATATATTTTTTCAAATAAAGGGATATCAAATGAGGACTAAGTCAAGAAAGGTAAATGTTCAGAAACACAAAGAATAGTTGTAGAGAAAATTTCAATCTTAAGTCATTCGTCAACACGAAAGCGTGGTGAATGCAATGAAAATGAAAAATATAAAATGTGTTCAAAAGACACTACTACACACATTAAACTCGATTGGACAAACCAGTAGCTTAGTTTGGAAATTTACTTGTTTCTGTGGATGCTGTATGCCAGAAGGTACATGGGAGTGATTATTGGGCTCAACTACGGCATCTAAATGATCAGTTCATTACCTTGGGTGCATAACATTTATTTGAATAAGATTGTGTCACTGTTAGAAAAGATGCGAGAGGCTACACAGAACAATTTTTATTCAGCTTTAAGCAATTGTGCTCTTCAAGAATTAAGCTTATGTAGAGAATAGATTGGTTTGTTTGTGATTAGACTTGGCAAAATTCTTTTCCTATAGGTAGTAGTTCAACATTAGGATTTTATGAAGTTAGGTAACAGGCCACTAATTCCAGATGAATGGGACTCAAGAACAAAAAAACTAGCAGTAAAATAGGCACCCCTTCAGATTTGAGCCATTTATCTTAGGGAAGAAGGGTAAGTGAAGATGGTGGAAAGGGGCAGCCAGTTGGAGTTGGAAAGTGAACGGGGAGCTGATCCTTGTAACGATGTCCAAAATGCACTTTCGACTTGTGGGGATGTGTTATCTTCTTCGAATGCACAAAAAACTGGGACGATAAATTGTGGAATAAGAGAGTTCGCCTAGCCTAGTTGTATGATTAGTCAAATAGTGCTAATCATGTGAGTGAAATTAAAAGCTTAACGAGGTCCATTTCAACGTGGAATGTATTGTCAAATATTCAATATGAATCCACAACATCTAGTTTCGTTCAAATAACCTATTCTAGCCAACTGAAAGGATCTTCTGATCAATCCAAAGATCATTTGGATTTACTCATTGAACGTCACTATTGTAACGAGACTTTTCATAGGCAATGGAACAATGCCATTTGGAAGTTGTTAAGCAAGGGTGGAAGAGCCATCTAAGGGACATCACTTGGTTAACAAAAGGGATGTATGGACCTACTACATGTAATGACAAGGAATATCTTGACATGAAATAACTAAAAAGCCTACTCCCATCGAGATCTTTGGGGGATGATTCCGTACTTCAGTTCGGTGGAAAGAGAGCCTTCACTTACTTGCTTAACCGTGTCCTCGTATCGTACCTATATCCCTCTGATGTCGGTAGATAATTTTTCAAGAACAAAGCTATTGATTCCATTGTTGATAAAATCTGCAAATTGCATAAGACAAGCATTCAATATCTTGTCTTTGTCTCTTTCTCGCACCGGGAAATTTCTCCTTTCTATTTCCTAAGGTAGGATATTCATGAACCCTGTATTTAAGTTGATCTTTTGATTTCTTCCTATTTTGTTATGTTAGTACAAGGACTTGTTTTGAAACGTCACATAAAAGATATTGACAATGTTTTGGGACATCATGATTTGTCTTATTTATTTTGAAGGAAAAGTTGAATAGTATAATCATATGTCTCGTCAAAGTCTTGTAAGGGTTGGCCATGTTATGTTGTGTTTTGGAGCCCAACATAATTTCTTGGTAATGCAGGAAGGGAAACGAGGATTAGCATCTTTATAGTTCGGCCTGATGTCATTTAATTGTTATGTTCAATTTTAAGTTTACCACTTTTCCATACTTATTTCAAAAGCATTTTGTCCGGAGGCAAGAAAGATGGTTCAAGCAAGGGCGAACCGGGGGTGGGGGGGTTTGATTATAGGGTCAATTGACCCTCTAGATTTTGAAGGAAAAAAAATTGTCTAGCCCTTTTTTTTTTTTTTTTTAAAGAGGATACCCTATAAATTTTATTTGTGACCCTCTAACTCAAGTGGTCTTGGTCCGCCCCTAGGTTCAAGCAATTATATATTGTATTCTTAATGTAAACAAGAAAAGAACATTGAAAAACAAGTTTAAAACAGGATAACAAAACAACTTACAAACTATTCTAATTTGGATAAATGGGATAATGGTGTCTTCATTTGGATTTTTTTGCATGGTCATCAAGTAATTTCCGTACCTATTTCAGAAGCTTTTTGTTTGGGGGCAGGAAAGATGATTCAAGTAATCATATATTGTATTCTTAATGTAAACAACAAGAAAAGACCATTGAAAAACAAGTTTAAAACCAGCTAACAAAACAATTTACAAACTTCTATTTTGCTTAAATGCGATACTGATGCCTTCATTTGGAGTTTTATGCATGGTTATAAATATTCTCCCCTCAAAAATAGATTTTTCTAGAATACTGTTTACTAAAAAAACATAAGCAAAATTCTTGTCATTACAAAAGTTACGGAGCACATAGGGTTCTCATAGAAATGGGACTACTTAATATAAAGCTGTATTTCTACAATGCATCCCTCTTTTAATCTTAATGGTAGAGCCCAAGGATCAGTAGCAGCGTCCAAGGAGCTTAGACAAGGATGATATTTGTCGCATTATCTATTCTTGTTACTTGCTAAAGCCTTTTCTAGACCATTGAGATTGGAAGAACATGAAGGCCAATTGATGGGGATGTAATGCTTGCAATATATATATATATATATATATATATATATATATATATTCCATGTGGGAGTCATCCATTCTTGTGGACAACTCCATCTTCTTCCTATGTGCATTAGAAATTAACTATTAAGCTTCTAGTCTCAATTTTGATAAGTCTGTTATTACATTTGGCCCAATGTTGAAAGGGTGATCTGCGAAGTAATGAAGAACTGATTTGGGTTACCTCATGGGCAGCCTCATGATACCTATTTGGGGTGACCTGCAGTTGTGGGAAGACGCAAATGCCAAACTATTGTGACTAATAATTGGGAAAAATGGTTAAGTTTTGGATGAGGAATTTGTTTTCAGTTGGGTGATGAAAAGTTTTCAAATTAGTGCCATAGGATATTCTCACACACATCATGAGTGTTTTTAAATAGCCAGAGAGCTAACTTCATGATATACATCCTATAGCGCAGTTTTGGTGGAGAGCGACAGGAGTGTGGGGAATTTTTTTTTTTTTTTTGGGAGGGGGAGGATCTCCTGGGATAAAATTTGGTTATTGAAATGTCAAGGCGGTTTGTGCTTTAAGGACTTATGGATGTTCTATCAAGGTTTCGTTGCTAAACAAGAGTGGCGGATGATCCTTAAACTAGATTAATAAGTAGCTTTGATTTTCCAAATAAAAATCCGTGACACGTACTTCTTGAGAACGGGAGGTATGTAGGCTCACCCTTCCTTTGGAAGAGCGACTTATGGGGAAACTAGTTGTTGGGAATGGGGTTATGGTAGCATATTGGAAATGGAAAACACGTGCAATTCTATTAGGAATTCAAGTTGGTGTCACCACCATATGGGGATGTCACTCTTGTTTGAGACCTAATAGCTGCTCCGAGCATGTAGTATACTGAGTTGATTAATGATTGATTCTTCCCAGTGGACTGTGGTAATTTTATCCATCCTATTTACTATTACAAATAAAGTAGATTGACTAATTTTACATTTTGATAGCAGGAAGCCATTCGCTATGTAGTTCTAGTCATGTGATGCCGAAGCATTTACTTTGCGAAAAGGTTTTTTGCTAGCAGAAGGTGTGGTTAGTTGTATTCTTATCACTTTATACCTCGAGGGAAAAAAGCAGCTCACAAACTAGAATGCTTTGTTATTTTTGGTTCATTCAGTACTTTGATTTTTTGTATTTCAATTTTTATATTACCTACTTTTCAAGGTGATCTAGATTAATACACATATGACGGTGTGAAAGAAGGGGAGAAAAATACAAGTGAATAAAGAATGCCCTATAACTCATTGCAAACATTTTATGAGGGATGGTAGTATTTCATTCTTACAAATTGAATGTTCCTATTAGTTAGTGAATTTGTAATTATTCAAGCAATTATGATGATAATATTTTTTATATCGATAAGAAAATTTCCTTCTTATAATTTGACATATTCTAGAATGCTTTTTAAATGACATATTTAAGAAAAGGACAAGATTCCTGCAAGTTGAAAAGTCCATTTCCATTTCCATATTTATTTAGAGACAGTGATGTATAATCATAATTAATATTTAGGGCAATATTACTTTAATTTTTTTTTATAAAACAAACTTAGTATAAATGTCAAGAGTATAAAAAAATAAAAGTAATCCATGAATATTAGAGTTGCGCATGTTGATCGTTCAATTTTCTACTTTATTACCAAAATTGGCATCACAGTTTCGTGTGGTTAGTCCTGTGTCAATTAATTGGTTTTATTGTACTACACTTTTAGGCTCTGTTTGAGCATCATTTTTTTAAAAAAAATATATTTTTAAACAGTAATTTGATATCATTTAATCATGTCTTTTTCAATAAAATAATATTACATGTGAATTCAAAACATTTTCTCATATCTTAACTACATATTTTCCATCAATCTACTATTCAAAAATACATTTTTTCAAAATAATTGGCTCAAACACACATTTAATTATCGATTTACGTGTAATATTATTTTATGGAAGATTTTGTAGTTGAAAATAGGAGAAAGAAAAATGAAATGTAATGAAATTTAATGTAATGGGGCTCAAACAGGGGCTTAATTATATGTCAACCTTTTTTTAAATCCATTTTATAATTTTTTAAATTTAATAGCAATAGTTATAATTGTTTTTTCTTTTTTAACTAAAATGATCTCATCTAAATCAAAAGTATGAAAAAAATACATTTAATAAATAATAAGAAAGAAAGAAATTTAATTTAAATATTAAAAAATAGTACATACGGGTAAAATGAAAATTTTTTATTATTATTTACCTTTTGCCAAGGGGAGAATATGTTATGGAGAGAAAACTTTTTAGGAGATTTATGAAATTTTTGAAAATATAGAGGGTGTGTATGTAATTGTCATAAATGTGAGAAAAGTTTATGTAATTTGTTCTACATTTTTTAAATATGATAGTTTCCTTCCTATGCTTTGAGATACTAAGCTGCTTATTGTAGAATGACATTTTTAAATAGCATAATAAAGAAAAGGACAAGGTTTTTTCGCAAAATGAAATTCCTTTTCTTTTTTAATTTATAAGGATGAATAGAATCATATAAAATAGAAAATTGAGATATTTTCCTTGAACAAATCATGATATGACACGATCCGTCTCAAATCACCCTATGGATCCGAAATGTGACGTGCGTCAATGGTAGATATTGACTAGATGTCAGATTCACCACCAAAGCTGACTATGAGTTACTACAAAACATGCGATAAAATGAAATGTTTATAAAAAAATATAATGCAATGGGCTCGAAGTAATTACTTCATTTTTTACCACAATGAATCATATCACTAAATATGTCATGTGGCTCTAACTCTGAAATAATCAAGATTTCATATGTTAATTTTCTAATCTAAATAATTTCAAACTCTACCATTCTCTACTCCCCTTTTTTTTTCACATAAACATACCTAAATGCACATATCCATTTAATTCTATTTCTAAAGCAACAAATCACCCCATAATAAGTAATCTAATGAAGTTCATCTCTATTATTCTCACATTTCTTATGACTAAACAACTGATAGATAATCGAATTAATTGGAATTAACGTTAATTTCTTCGATGCCTAAAATACACAATAACACATTGTCATATCTATGAATCAACAAATCATCATTTTGTCTTCTACAATTTCTTATTGTATAGCATAGATATACACCACTAAGATTTCTATTATCATCCCATATAAGTGGCCAAAAATCACCACAAAATTTTGATAACATTTATGACCATTTGGCTACAAAAATAATTAAAATTCGTTATTGATTGTCACTAATCACACATCATATCATTTCCCCGCATTTATCATGCAAGCTATAACTAAAACCTTTTCCTATTTATACATAAAAAAATAAATAAATAAATAATCATGTAGTTCTACATATAAATTGATAATTAAATGGTTGTAACATCTGTAACTTTGAATACCCCGCAAAATCATCACAATCTGTTCAAATCTTAATAGGTTACATACACAGATAGTGCCAACCCAACAACTAATAGCATCTCCAACCATCACATCATTACAACTTAATTCCTCATATTTCAAAATTTTCTCTTGAATTTCCATTTCTCGATACTTGAATGAATTCCCCAAATTTTCGTCTCTCCCTGAATTTTCTTCTCTCTAATGATTTATCAACTAATGGTCAATTATCAAATCCATTAAATCACTTGCACTTGCTTAAATACAATACCTTATACAACCCTTATACATAATTTTTTCAACTACATAAACTTCAATATTTGTCATATAACTTCATTCAAGCCCTTAAAATGTGAAAATCAAATATTAGACAAAAACAACACTAAAATTCCATAATATGGAACTGTAAAACCAGATTCTGTACACTAAAAATTATCACCAAAACAATTGACAAAAATGGCACTTTTCTGGACAAAATTACAAAATCAGAACCTATGTAGGATTTTGGCCAACAATTGCTTATAATACTTACTTAAAAATGGAGAAATCAACCCCAATTCCTTAATTTAAATGCTTGTCATTCTATAATCATAAGAAAATAAAAGAATAACTATCTATTTCATAAATTCATTTTCAAAGTTTCACTTTTCTTCAACACCCATCTTTCAATATAAATTTCTTTGACATATTCATGTTTAATACCTCAAATATATGTCAATAACCTCTAATTCTTGCTAAACTTCGAATGTAGGCAAATCGTTCATAAACCCTAAAATTTTAATTAATATATTTTCATTTAGGTCCCTAGTTGACTTGGATTTTGAATATTCAACTTTTGACTTTGACTAAATAATATGGGTTGTAACATGATAAGCAGCCAGCCTATGTGTTTATTATTTTTTCTATTATATTCAAGTTTTGTTTGGTTCCCACTTTTTCAAAATTCAGTTTTTCTTTTTCAAAAAATAAAATAAAATCATTTTCAATCACATATTTAATAGAATTTACTATTTATCAATTTATCAACCATAATATATGCACATCTTTAGTTTTATTCAAAGGTTGTCACATAATTCTTCATTTTTATAATCCAAAAAGTCAAAGAAAGCATGTTTTGTTTTCTTGTAGTATTCCAATTCTTAAACATATAAAGACCATTAATCCAAACTAGACATAATCATGGAGAAATCTCTATACTTTGCTGCTGCATTTCTTTTGATAGTCACTCTAATGGTGTGTTTGGCCATGTCTGAAACCAATGTCACTACAGATCAAGCTTCTCTTTTGACCTTGAAAGCACACATCAGTTTTAACCCTTCAGGAATTCTGTCGAAGAACTGGTGTTTTTTTGCTCGGGTTTGTGACTGGATTGGAGTTACTTGTAGTTCTCGCAACCAAAGAGTGACTGCATTGGATATTTCTCGTATGAATCTTACTAGAAAGATACAGCCTGAATTGGGAAATCTCTCTTTTCTTGTTTCTCTCAATGTAAGTCGCAATAATTTTTATAATACTCTGCCTAAAAACTTAGCTCAATTGCATTGACTAAGAATAGTTGATATCAATTTCAACAATTTCAGTGGACAAATTCCATCTTGGTTTGGTTTCTTGCCCGGATTGAAAGTTGTGAATTTAGAAATAACAGTTTTACTGGCTTCATCCCACCCTCACTATTTAACATAACTAGTCTCCAGGATTTGGATTTGTCTTTCAATTCCCTACCAAGAAGAATCCCATAAGACATAGGAAATCTCCAATTGACAGGTAGGACTTTCTATAACTAAACTTTTGAGTTTGTCCTTTGTATTCTTATCCAACAAATTAAGGACAGTTGCCATTTTAAAGTTTGAGCATTTCATAATTCTGCAGGTCCCACAAGAGATCATAAATCTTTACAACTTGAAGTATCTTTATATTGGTGTCAATAGCTTAAGCGGTTTCATTCTACCAAGATTTTTCAATATCTCAACATTACTAATGATTTCAGTTCAGAAAATCAGTTTTCGGGCAATCTTGATAGGTTGATTTTGGGTTATCAGCTTCCTAATCTCGAAGAACTCTATTTGAACCATAGTAATTTCTATGGAAGAATACCAAATTCTATTGTAAATTCTTCTTAATTCACTACACTAAACCTTTCTTTCAACAATTTTACCGAACCAATTCCCAACTTCTTAGGAAATTCGAGATTCCTTGAATCGGTATACTTGAGTGATAACAATTTTATTAATGAATCTCCAGAATTGAGCTTCACCACTTCATTCACAAACTGCAGATTTTTAATAAATTTGGGTTTTGGCAATAATCCCTTGAATGGCATTCTTCCAGTTTCAGTTGGAAATCTTTACACTTCTATATCTTTACGCTTATAATTGTGATCTCCAAGGTAGCATTCCATATGAAATTGGAAATCTCAGCAGTTTGATAGTGTTAATTCTGTATGGCAATTAGTTAACAGGACCAATACCAGCAAGCGTGGTGGATTTGCAGATGCTTCAAGGATTAGCTCTTTTCTACAACAAAATAAATGTCATTGTAATAAGATAACTAATGTGGGAACATGGGTTGAAGTGAATTTGACTTAACTAAAAACATATTAGATGGAATTAAGAATTGTCCATAAAGGATTTAGTCATCTGATTATCTTTGAGGATTCAGTGATCTGATTATCTCTATAATTTTCATCCTCAATTGTCCAAGACAATTCCCTGGGATGGGATTTTGTCATATACTTAGCAACATTTCGATTTCTGAAAAAATTAGACTTAAGGTAAAAATATTTCAGAGCTTAGAAATGTTTTAAATTAATTTTTGTAAAAAAGAAGAAGTCATGCTATGTATGTTTTCATTATAATACACAATTACACATTACACGACTTATTATGTTTCTAATACTATATATCATCAAACACAATACAACTCATAAATTTCATAATGTTTGTGTAGTCGTGTAGAGTATGGATTGGAAGGATCCATGTCAATAAGATTAGATGTTTATAGCTCTGGTATTATGTTAATGGAAATATTTACCACAATGAAACCAAGCAGTGAAACATTTTCTGGGGAATTATGCTTGAGGAGTTGGATAAGCGATTCTATGCCCAATGGAATTACTCAAATTATAGATTTGAGCTTGTTGGCTCTAGAAGAAGAATACTACACAAGAAAATTTGAAATGTTTGTCATCTATAATGGAACTAGCTTTAAATTGCTCCATAAAAAGTGCAAACGAGAGGGTGAATATGAAAGAAGTAGTCGTAACATTGAAGAAGATCAGAAATCAGATCTTGGCATGGTATCCGGAGACAAAAAGGCAACCTTGATGTTCCATTGTTTTAGGTCATAATGCAATTTGTTCTCTATGCATGCATATGATGGTTCTGTGATGCTATTAGTTTGCCATGTTCTTTAGTCTGTCACCTTATAAAACACAATAAAAGGTGCGCTAAAAATTTCTTAGTTTGGAAATTGAATCCTCAATACTTTTGTACTCGAACCACTTGGATTTCTTGATGTCTTGATGCTTTTTTGATGTTTCTGGTAGAAGTTCCAGAGTTTCAATGATTTTTTTTTGCTGAATTATTGAATAAATATGGAATGGAAATACAAGCTTATCCCCACTTTTTTCTATAGCAACCTGTAAAAATCACTACACTTCCCCCCTCTTTGTTCATATTTTGCTTGAAATTGAATTCCAGAAGATTCCCAAATTACACCCTTAATTGAAATAACAAAAATAAATGGTACAATCCCCAACAATCAGAGCCGTAGTTTTTCTATGCATCTAAAATAAATAATATGGAAGCCTATCGACACTGCACCCCCAAAATTCACCTTGTCCTCAAGGTGATAGTTCGAGAATATATGGCTCGTTGATCTTTGAAAACCATCCATGCGATCAAGAGCTAATGTGATCCATAATTTAGCAAGAAGAAGGATCAAAAGCACGTCAAAACCAGCCATAGTAAAAGCTTCCATAGTCGGTTGACCAAAATGAGGATCCCAAATTGCATGAGCAATAAGTCTTACATGTAAAGGGTCTGATTTTTTTGTATTTTGACTTTTCTACCTCTTGTTTGAAAAAAAAAAAAATACAGATTGTATGTGAGAAAATTTTTGTAATTGTATATTCAATGATTCATTAATTCTAATTAGGGTATATTCTAGAAAGTCCGGTCTACTTATTTTTCTTTCTTCTTATTTCGATTTTATTTAGTTAGTATAACTCTAAGTATTCCTTTTATACAAATTCTCTTGTTTTCATCTAGGATTCTTGCTAATGAAACCTAGTTCCAAATAAAAAGAAAATAAAGTTCTTATTTTGCATTTAGAATCGATTAGAAGATTCAGCTTGTACGGATAACTATTGTTTTGATACCAAGGTTTTTTGTTTGGTCAATAGGTTGGTTGGCGAGAATCGTGGCTTAATTTGGATTGAAAATTGATTTCTATTCAAATTTAGTTGCAAAATACAAGATTTTTATTTACATCATTCCTATTCTTTGAATTGAAACAAATTAGAATTCTTAATTTTCTACGATGCCTAAATGAGAAAATATTTTTAGGGACAAGCAAAAATCACTTGAGAGGGGGGGGGGGGGACTTTTTATACGTCGTATGCCTACTTTTTTTGAAAAAAATTTTGTGGAGAAAAAAAAAAAACCGGGGGGGGGGGGGGGGGGGGACTTTTTATACGTCGTATGCCTACTTTTTTTGAACCATTTATAGCTACAAAATTGTGCTTAATTTCATATCTAGCAATTCTGCCAAGATCTCTTCCTTAGTTGGAGGAAGAATCCGTACGAATCAAGTGTAAGTATGTCCATCACTCATGCTGGACAGAAGCCAGCACATGGACATACACGCACAAGATCTGGGAGTTTAGAACTAGTGTGATGCGCACGCTAATGCATGCTAACTCATGAACCGGAGTAGTTGTCTCGTGTACTAGATGACTCTTGACAAGGTTAACACTAGCACCCAAATCACGTAAAGAATGCTCAAAATAATTATACCTAATTTTGCAAGGTATCATGAAACTCCCTGGGTCTTTTAGTTTAGGAGGTAGCTTTTCAATAAAATTGCACTGCACTTCTCGTTCAGGCAGACAGTCTCATATTTTTCCAGCTTCCTTTTGTTAGACAGGATCTCTTTTAAGAATTTTGCATAGCTGGGCATTTGGGCTATTGCATCTGCAAACGAAATATTGATGTGCAGTTTCTTGAAAATCTCCAAAAACTTGGCAAACTACTTGTCCAACTTTTTTATCTATAACCTTTGAAGGAAGGGAATTGGTGGCACATAAACTTTCAAAGGGCTGGGTCCTTCACTGTGGGTGTTTCTTTCCTTTTATCATCCTCGTTAGTTGGTTGTTCAGACTCTGCTTCTATCCCAACCTCTTCACCCATTACTTATCTTTTCTGTCTAGTCTATTCACATGTATTTCTGAAAGTTGTACCACACTTCTCGTTGTAATAGCTTGCACTTACTTTTTTGAATTGACCATTGTGTGCCTGGCCATTGTGAGCGTTCTGCAAGTCGTTGAGCTATCTGACCAATTTGAGTTTCCAGTTTCTTAATGGATACTTGTTGATTCTGAAAGTTAGTGTCAATCTGCTAGAACACCTTGTCTGTCTTCTGCATAGACTGGTTGAACATCTCCCCCAAACATGGTTTTTTCTCCTGTTGTGCATCGTTTGAACTATTCCCATGCAAGTCCCCTTCATTAGTTGAACTAGACTGTGCGGGTGTTGCTATAGGCGTCCAAAACATCAAAACTGGTAAGTCCCCTTCATTTAATTCCATGCACTCTTACTATTGATTTCTCGCGGCCATTTGTCTAATTGACTGTATAGGAATAAGGTTGTTTAGATTGTCACCCATTTGATGTTGCTCTTTTTTTTTGTGTTCTTTGCGTCTTCGTCTAAAGGTACGTTCTATCTCCAAATCAAACAGTTCAAGATCGTCGTCTTTGGCATATAGCATACAACAAACACAATTTTCTTTAATAAAAGAAAATCAACAAATCAAATAACAATTAAAAATAAAATAAAAAATAAATTAGGACTAAATATAAGTCCACGGCAACGGCGCCAAAAACTTGTTGTCGATTTTATCCGGCAAGTAGACGAATCATAACAAGTAGTAAAGTGGACCTAAGAGTCTAGATTGTCGTTTCCACAAGGACTATACTTTAGTACTCAATTTATTATTCCTAACTTCTATTCGATAAAAATAAACAAAAAATTTTGATTGAATGTGATTTTTAAATCTAACTACTAAAAAATTCGTAAATGCAACGGAAAATGAGTGAGAATTTAAATAATAAATAGAGATTAGGGCGGAACGAACTCACTTATACCACACCATTACTTCTAATATTGGGATTCTTAAAATTAAAGTAGTGTTCGATCGAATTCTTCTATGGTATTCAATTTACCCCGCTCGAGTTCTAATTGAACTTATTTAAATAATTCAATTTCATATCTCTATGCGAATCAACATTATTTAAATGAAATAACAGTTCTAAGAATTCCTATAGGATCTTAGTAATTAATTTGCCAAATTTTAATATGTGGTCTAAACAAGAATTCGCATCTCTAAGAAATTATTGTTCACGATGTCATTGAAGAATTGACCAGAAAATTCAAAGCATTACAAACATAATTAAAATCCGTACATAAAATATAAAAAGAACAAAGAATTTCAAATAAAAGAAATAAAGGTCCAAAATAGATTACATTGTTCGTCCTAAAATTAAATTTAGCTATGCATATTAATGAAAGAAAAATGAGAAATTACGGAAGACATCACCGAAAATTGATGTAACACGATTAAATGTTTGCAGCGTGAATCTGTAGTTGGTTTCTGTGTGTATTCCCTCCAATAGCTTCCTTCCATTTCTCTCTCTTCATCTGTGTCAATCTCCTCTGTGGCCTCAAAGTGTGTGCAAAAATCAAATTGGCCACCTCCAATTCCTTTTTGTCTATACGTATATCTCTCTAAAAAAAAAAGGGATTTTTCTTGCTCCAATTTCTATGAGTGTATATATGATATATCAAATTGGTTGCCTATATATATATATATAACCTAGTAGCCAGAATTTTTTCAGCCTCCCGCTTGTCTGTGTATATATAACAAATATTCAAAACCTTAAAATGCAATATTACCCTCAAGTCCTTAATCTTTCAATATAAAAAATTGAAGCCCTTGAGTCTTTTCATTCTTGCAACCTATATTTTCTTGATTCAATTCAAGTCCTTCATTTTCAAAAATATGGAATTTGATCTCCAAATTCATCAATCTTCGATTCATGGTCTGGATCAACTATTGAAATGTTACAACTTGTCCCCGAACTTTTGCGTTTCATTCTTTTTTTGGGTTTTCCTCTCGTTTCTTCCACTTTCTTGTACCAATATACTTCTTCCTATTCAGCATCAACTGCAACAATTTAGACCATAAATTATCAGAGAAACATTAAATATTATCGTTTTAAGGCCTCAAATAAGTGTATAAAATGAAAATATAGATCATTGAGTACACACATAGTTAGATACAAAAGCTATTATAATCCACTTCAATATCACATTTATCATGAAAAGTGTCTCACTGTATGCTCACATGACATGAAATGAATATTTGGTCCTTGGTTAACTATTAGACCAAAATCAACTAGGATGCAAGTACCTCATGAAAGCGTGCTAGTGGACTGGTATAGGACAAGTGTCACAAAAGCATAAATATCAATGAGCTTTGAAAATTGAGCTTAATCATTACTTACAACAAAATAATAGAAAATGATTGAAATGCCCATACAGTTCCCTATAAATTGACCATTGCATAACGAACAAATGGAGAAGTTCTATTTGAGTTGCAATTGAAATAACATCTCTCGGAAAAAATATCTCGAATTGGACAAATATATGAGGGACTCAATAGAGCGAAGTAGTACAAACTTCCCTATCTAAGTTTGATCCACCATTTCCTAGCTGATTTGGGAATTCCTGCACTACCTATAGACAAAAACACTATAGATATATCCACTCCGAGGGGTCTAAATTTGCTAATTTAGATGGCATGCCAAATCTTATCCCCCATGGTCACCAACATGTGATGCATTCAACTCATTCTGAAAATTTCACTGGAAATAATTGAGGGACATTTCAGGATGGTTAAAATCAGGTGGCCTAAATTTTATTGTGCAGTAAAAAATTCTCTAATGGGTTTAAAGTTATTCGCAAGGCTTTCGAGAAACTGACCTACTTGGGTGATGGCAAAATTAAAGATGCGTGGAAGAAGAGCACTCCAAGCTTTGCAAAATGTTAGCCTGAGAATGCACCTACAAGTTCTACTCAGACTGCCAAGGGCAGAGCCCAACATATTGAACTTTGGGCCCAACCCAAATTGCTTTCATTTTTTTTTCAAAGTTTTGGATTATTGGTGAAAAGCCCAATCGAAAGAAAGGCAGAGAAGCCAGATTTCACTCCTCTTTGCTTCTGCCTCTCTACGGTTCCACCCGACACCTCACTCAGCCTCTCATTCTCGTCTCTCACATCGATCTTTATATTGATTGGGGGCTAGGTTGAAATGAGCTTTTAACACTAAATAGATTTTCAAGGTATGGTTTTATAGGCTGAATAAAATTCTAAGGCATGGGCTTATCTTACCGTGATCACTATATTTATCATTAATGCATTAGGTGTTTGAGTTTTCGTCATTTTATTAATTTTGTGTTTATGTGTTTTGTTTGTCGATGATTGTTCTGAATTGATGATGTGAAGACACTTTTGGTTTATTCTGCATAAAAATGTCTTCAATTTTAATTTTGAAAGGGTCAACTTGGGAAAAAATCTGCCTTTTGCTTTATTTTCAATATTTTTTTCGTTGGGACTCTTGTACTGGTTTTATTTAGACTTTTTGCATACCTTAATGTACGTATTTTCTATTTGTGTGGGTCTTTTTTTGTATTGAATTTTTGGCCAAAAGATTGATGGAAAAATGGACAGAAAAAAGAAGTTAGATTGATTTTCTAGGCTATGGTTTGGCACTCGAAGCAGGAAATTAATCTAGCTAATGTAGAAGCAAAGAAATTAGCGAGAAATTGATAAATGATTATTTTAAACATATAAATTTGGTGAAAAAGATTAAATTTCTGTAATTCCTAGACATTTTACTAATTTAGTTAAAAGTTGAAAATAATTCTGTTAAGATTTATCCATAGGTTCAAGCAAAAAATTTCATAGTAATGTGATTTTGCGGACCATTTTAATCTCAATAGAGAGTTTGATGCTTATGAAAATTTGTGATTCTTGATGCATTGATCTTAATTAGAGTTGCACATGGTTTGGTTTTAATGAGAACTAAATCGGTTTCGAAATTTTTGGATATTTATTAAGTGAAACTGTTGGGTCCAAACCCTTCGGGTTCTGTTCCATTTAGTTCAATTAAGTTAGTTCAATTCCATTCGGTTCCCAAGTTACATATTATAATTAATCTTTTTAATATTTACAAAGTGATATTAATTCAACTAATGATATGTTTAATCTTAGCTCTTACAAAATATCGTACTAGAATCTTATGTATTTTTTTTGTGTCTCTTTTTTCTAAGTTCTTTATAGATTTGATTGTTAAAATTATAGGAAGAAGAAAATAGTAAGCTCAAAATAATTGAGAGGCATTGCAAAGCTTCAGTTCAATTTCTCCAGAAGAGTCGAAACAGCACTACGGTTGAACTAAAAAATAGAAATAGGAAAATCATATTTTTGGGTTTGAACTAAATGAACTAGTTAGCCAATTTATTTGAAAAAAATAAAATAATTTGGCTTATTTAAAATAAATTAATTAAAAAATTAAGAAAATTTGATTCTTATTCGGTTCTTCGATTCTTGATCTAGAACCGAGAACCAAACCAAACATATCGATTCTCGATTCAGATACTCGTTTGGAAATTTACCTTAAGAAGAACCGCTTGGTTCGGTTAGGATTCGATTCAGTTCGAAAGTTTTGTTCAGACCTAATCTTCATATTATTATTATTGTTATTATTATTATTATTTTTTTTGGAGGGGAGGGGGGAGGGGACTGTAATACTCCGAATTTTGGGCTCATTTAATTTTTAGAATAGCAATTTAACTTTTGAAAATTTAGTATAACCAAAAAATTATTTATGGTTGCCAAATTTTGCATTGGTTGATTTATTAAAAGTTTTTCCAAATAATTTGTTAATTAGGGGTTTGGGATAAATGTCCATTTTACACCTAATTACTAAAGTTAAACATTGTTTCTCCAACTTGGCCGAAAATTGATGAAACATATATGCATGAGGTGTTTTAAATTTAAGCATGAGGTGACTAACTAATGCATGAGGTGTTTTAAATTTAAACATGAGGTGACTAACTAATGCATGAGGTGTTTTAAATTTAAGAAAATGAAACCATGCAGCCTACACATGTTGAATTTCTTGAAGAGTCACCCAAAATGTATCATTTTTCTCACCTATAAATATATGTGTTGCTGCCCTTTATTTTCCTTGCATGAAAAACAACTTATCACTTGTTTAAAAAAGGGAAGAAAACGTGAGGGAAGAAGAGGACTAGCCTAGCATTTCTCAATTCATTTTTAACCAAGATTTCTTCAAATTTTATTGTAAGATACTTTCTATGCTTAAGTGGTATGATTTCATGGTAATATTTACGCTTAAGCTATGCATGAAAAACCATAATATGAATGTGGTGGACAAGTCCACAAAGTTAGATATCTATTTATGCCTTAGGACAAGTCAGAAGGGCATCGGCAAGCCGGAATGTGCAAGTATGTGTTTGATTGCATTTTTTTGTGTAGTATTAACATGTTAAAATCCAAGCATGGTATCTTACTGAGTAATACTTTATACTCATAGTGTTCTATACTAAATTCTCAGATTCATAATTGCGGAGTTGGTGGAAGTCAATAGGCATAATCGATGATGGGTTAGGGACAAGGTTGTTTTGCATCGAAGTTTTGTTTTTGCATGTTTTGTTTGACTGCATTTCATATGTTTTCTTATGGTATTGTATAAAAACATGTATGAGACATGATGTAATATGGTACCGGAAGTAAATTATGCAATTATATCTTCTATGTTGTGTTAAGAGACCTTTTTTTTAAAAACTTCTCCTTGCAAGTGACAAGGTAGAAATGGGACAGTTTTTGGGTCAACTTCAGCACGTTATTTTTGACTCCATAAATGTCCATTTGAGACGCTGAAAATATTATTACGTTTCTCATTGAGTTATCTTAATATGGGCATAAGAATCACTCAATTTGGATATCTATAGCCTGAGATATGAATTTTTAAACGTTGAAGGGTCAAATCTAAAATTTCTGTGCAATACCTCACTATTTTTAGTAAAACGCCCATATTATATGATCTTGGAAATTTTTTATATTTTAACCTAGAAAACTACTTGAAAATATCTTTTAATGTCATAAATTTCATAGAAAATGGAGTTGGGATGAATTTTATAAAAATAGTCGAACTTGCAGCCCCAACTAACCGTGACAGTGCAGAGTCCGTATATGTAAAGTAAAATTTCTTGTCGACATGCGTTTCTGCGGGCCATTAAAAATTTATGAGAGCCATTTTACCAAGTTGAAAATAAGTTTCTAACATGTAATACTTCTATTTAATGGTATTTACATGTATCAAAGGCAGAAACTATTATGTTTTGTACGTGACACTCGAAACTTGAGTTTGGGGCGTCACAGGGACATTGGATCTATAGTTGTCCAAAGAAGCAAATGCTCAATACTGCTTATTTCATTTTCATCATCATGGCCAAAAAACTCAAATTTTGTCGTTGATCAAATTATGCTCACACTAAACAATATTCCTGGCTCCACCCCTATCGAGTACACCACAGGCTCAGGATTCCAACCTCCTCCATCTTATACTAATGTTGTGGATGCTTCAGGAACACCTGTTGCATTCTATAAACATGGTGGCGATTCCCAGATGCCTGTGCTCAAAAATCAAAGGAGCAATGATGTCTTCTAGTTCTGCCTTCCTAACCTTACTCCTTGACTAATTATTTGATTTGGTCTAATATAACTCCTAACTATCTGGTTCACATACATGGATGACAGTATTAACTTGATATACTTGGTAGATTCCCTCCCCTAATTTCAAAAAAGGGACATTATGTGAAATTTTGGTTTAAAACATGAACTACTAGCAGTTGATAGTATGTAGTGATTGGTTAATTTGATGAAATTTAATATGAATATCGATGAATTATTTTATGCCTTAGGTGCATGCTAAGATGTGTTGGATGCTGAATTTTGATTCATTGCATTCTATCGTAGAAGTGTATTTAATATCGATTGATGTGTCTTCTAAAAGAAATGTCTTTCCTCTCTTAGCAATTTTTTACTTTTCATAAAAAAGAGAAGACAAAGCAACAATGAACCAATAATAGTCCAACACTAAATCGAAAAGACAACAAGAATGCAAGTTATTAAATAATAAGCTGACTAAGCAATAGCAATCTAATTTAAAAATACTCCTACAAGACAACAACTGTCCAAAGGCAACAACATTTCAATAGTAAAAAATTAATACGCGGGCAAGGCAACAACACTTCAAATTCATTTCAATAAAAACTATCATCAATAGCTAATTAAAAATTAACAAATATGTTCCTACTTAGTGAGCATATCCCATTTATGGTTAAAATTGAATGTGGAATTCGAAAAACTAGAAATGACCAATGAAGGACCAGGATGCTGTAGCGGACAGCAAATTGGGGGGTACAGAAGGTATCTAGGAAGTCTGGCAAGATGCTAGAGGTAGAATGGCAATAAATCGTGAGACTGAAATAGTGGGTCTGATTGGGTACGGAGTTTGGTATAACTTGTACTTGCTGAATTGGTATAGTAGATATTACTAGCTTGTTGGGTTTCTCCGTTAACAAACTGTGAGTTATGTTGATTTGTTTATTTTACATATTGCAAACCAACAGATCAACATAGGATTAATTGGCTTGTATGTTTAACCACATAGACAACAATTAATTAGTGACTTGTTGCTGTTAATTGTATTAATTTCACACGTAAGGTCGAATTGGTAACTTGGAACGTAAACTTGGCAACGCATAAAATTTGAATTTAATACTGTATCACGTTACCCGAACTTTCTAGCGTATCTAAGCATTCTAGGTGTTTTTTTTTTCAAATTTGATATTCTAGGTATTCTAAGATATGGATTTACACCAAACTGAATTGAATCGAACCGCCGACACACGACGACGACAAAGCATGCACATGTGGACTTAGGATCTAATCCAATAAGATCTAGGTATTCCC